>NW_015150512.1:1745290-1755634 GCF_000732505.1 Cyprinodon variegatus
TGTGTGTGAGAGTGCGAACTGTCATAAACAGGAAACAGGAAGCTAGAGCCAGGGCACATGGTGTTGCTTCAGAGACCATATCTTCCTCTGTGGTGTCTCTGTCAGCACTTCCTGTTCCTTCTAACCCCCCCAACCTCAAGCTAGTTTTATCTGGATGCTTCAGACCACAGTTTAGAGTCTCTGCTGGTTTTCCAGCAGGTTTATGAGGTAAACCACAAAGATGAACAGAAGAGGGAGTTGTATAATATGGTGAATTAAAAACATGGTTGGATCTTGAGAAGATATAAAGATTAAGATCAGTTGGATCTCTGCACAATCTCACATTTTTAGCTAAATAAACAGCTCCAATAAGACAGAGGTTAAAAAGATTTAATGTTTTTCCATGTCATAAGTTTCACTCCTGTCCTGCTCCAGATCGGTTTTCCTTTCCTAAATGTGAACTCAAGCGTTAAGGAGAAGTTTCTCCCCTCAGTCATGGTCCACTGTTTACGGCACATTTAGGCCCAACACCACCTGATTAGTTTCTCCTCGCAGTCACGGTCCACTGTTAACGGCACATTTAGGCCCAACACCACCTGATGTTAAACATTTCAGACTTCCACCAAGCTGTGTTCCAACACTAACAGCCGGCAGAACCTGGCCTGCGGACAGATCTAAACGTTTTCAGCTGTGATGGTTCAGAGCTGCATTTTATGACTAATGAAATGGAAACCTGCAGACAATGAGGGTTCAAGCCTTAAAGGTTCTATGAATGGCTCTAATCCTTCCTGTAGACTGCAGCTTTCCAGTAACTAATCTTACCTGAAGCCAAACTTGTCCATGGAAACAGACAGGTGTCTGGGCTGACTGAAGCACTTGTATATGTTCCGGTCATCCATGGGGATCAGGTCCACATCGCTGAAGACAAAGCAGTCGTAGTCATACTCCTTCAGAGCCTCCGTGTAGCCCACGTTTAGCAGCTTGGCCCGGTTGAAGATCTCATCCCCATCCTGACACACATACACACAGATCCATCAGCAGAAGCTCTAGTGTACTGAAGAAAGGAATGTTTGGGCCTGAACAACCATCTGCAATATGAGACCGAATGCACTGATTAAAAACGTCATCAGAAGAACGGACTTCCTGTCAAAACAGGAAGTAGAACAACCGCTGCTGTCTAAACATTCACCAAGTTTGAAGCAGCTTCTATTGGGTCCCTTGCCAGAAATATGGATCATGTCAGACCCAGTTCTTCAATCACTGATCAGGGTCAAAGACTAGATATAAATGTTGTTAATGGTCCCCAAAGCACTGGATGGATTTGGTAGGAAAGACATTTCTGAGATGCAGGTAAGGTAAGAACCATATAGAACATTCAGGTCTTTAAAAGGGAGAGTGTTTCAAACAAACTGCACAAGTTGTTCACAACGTGTTGGCTTCTTTAGGGCAGGACTGAAAAAGTGACTGTTTACAGCAGCTTTGGACTAAATCATCAGTATGATCACTGATTAGTGACAAAGCTTTGGTTTCCGCATCTCATCATTACTTTCAGTAATAATCATCTGACATAGGAAGGCACCATCATTTCCTTAAAGCAGTCAGCCTTGTAAGAACTGAGATGACATGAACTTCTGCCCCTCATTTACATCCGTCAGGGTTTCACATCAACATTATGTTTCCACTGAATACTACCTATAACTACCTGACTTGGATAAAGATGAAGGTTCTTAATACATTTATTACCTGGGCAAATAGGACATGTTTTTGTTTTTTGTTTTGAGTTCAAAGAGATGGTTATTTGGGAAAGTATACGAGCTTAATATTAACAAATTAGCATTTCTGTAAGTAGTATTTGGCAAAACCAAGGAGGGTTTATGATTATTAAGTCCAACATTAAAATTAAAACATTGAGGAAAAAATGTAATACTAACTAGATCCCGACCATTTTTCAGTTGTACCATGGTTGCAGGCATGTGTTAAAGATGAGCAAACAATTCATTTTCTAATACATTCTCCAATAGGACATTAAAGTTAAGAAAAAAATAATAATTTCAGCTGAAATGTGCACAGTTATAATAAAGGCCTTAACTAAGCTGAACACTAGCTTTTTGACATCATGTATTTAATTCCCTTATAATTTAAGTAAATCATTTTAAAAAAAAAGTTTAAAATACTTAACTAATTACTGGACTGGCCTTCCAATGTGGACCGCATACATGACAGTGCCCTGTGACTGCTGATTTTTCTCTCTCCACGAAGGAAACTTCAGACCAATCCTTTATAATAAGAGTTGTGATGTTTTAATTGTACCAATCGGTATTTCTATCAATAGTCATTGTCATTAACCATAATTTTTACTTGGTTTTAATTCATTTTTAACTTTTTTTTTTTTACTTAGTTCATTTCATAAAGGTGCAGAAGAACTCACAGCTGCAGAAGACAGCCACCTCAGCCTGCAGAGGTTTTCTAAATGGATCATAGTTGCTACAAATGAGCCAATAAATACTTTTTTCAAAAAGATGCACCTCTGAATTTAGACACACCTGTAATGACAAGTTGGCTAAAATAAGCTCTTCATGTTTTCCAACATAAATTACATAATAGTTTTCTCACTTTATATTACTTACAATAACATAAACAGAAAGACTTATTTATACTTGAGTAGCTGCCGTCCCCATCACTGAGGTAGCTAAGGGGAGAAAGGAGCAGTCCTCAATGCCAAATCACTGCCAGCTTGCAGTTATATCATTACTGCAAGAACTCTGCAGGGCAGCTGGAAACTTCTCTCATTGGAAAAAAATGTGCAGCATAAGAGGTCACTTTTTCCGTTTCACTATTTCTTATTCAGTTACATCTTTTATTTTTATTTTTTTTTTATGTTTGATTTTTCTTTGCCATATTTCTTTTTCATTGCCACTGTTTACGCTCTATGGATTTATAGGCAGTAGAATAACATTACTTTAAATCCATCTTAGACAAACTTTGTCATTTATTGTCAACAAAATTTCGATGCATACAGGTTTTCAACAGTGAATGAGCAGCTTTCATCAGTGAAATGACCTTTTCCATTTCGGCAGTAATCAGAAGAATATGGTGCAAATGCACTAGAAACAGAAGATTCGTTATTTAGTGCAAATATGATTTGTACAAGTGTGATGCACAGTCCTGATTTGTGACTTGATCAGTTGAACAGTGTGATGTCAGTGGGGAAAAAGCTGTTTCAGAATCTGCTGGTCCTGCATCAAAAGAAGTGAAGCCTCTTCCCAGAGGGCAACAGTCCATGGTGGGGGTGTGAGGGGTCATTGATTGTGTTACGGGCTCAGGACACGCAGTGCTGGGATGAAATGTCTTTATTGGAGGGGAGTGGAGCCCCGATGATCCTCTCTGCTGTTCTCACCACTCTTCTGACGTTCTTCCAGTCTGAGGCGCTGCAGCCTACACACCACACAGCTGGTCAGAACACAATCTTTGGTGCTTCTGCAGAAGGTGGTGAGGATGTGTGGTGGCAGGGGGCTCTCCTCATCCTCATCCAAGAAGTACAATCGCTTCTGTGCCTTTTTGACCAGTGAGGTTATGTTTATAGTCCAGGTGAGGGTGTCTGTGATGTGCACCCTCAGGACTTTGGTGCTGCTGGCCACCTCTAAAGCTGAGCTGCTGATGAGCAGTGGAGCGTGGTTACTCTGTTTTTTTCCTGAAGTCTACGATGATCTCCTTCATTTTCTCCACATTCAGGATAAGGCAGTTATCTCTGCACCAGCCCACCAGCTGCTCCACTTCCTCCCTGTAGTCCTGGTCGTTGTCGTCTCTGATGAGGCAAACAGCCGTGGTGTCATGTGCAAACTTCACAATGTGATTGATGGTGAACCTGGGGGCGAAGTCATGTGTCATCAAAGAGAACAGCAGGGGGCTCAAGACGCAGCCTTGAGGAGAGCCTGTGCTTAGTGATATGACATTAGAGGGGTTCTATCCAACCCGGACTGACTGAGGTCTGTTTGTGAGGAAGTCTATCAACCAATTGCAGAGGGTAGTGCTGAAGCCCAGATGTTCCAGTAGTTTTCCTATCAGATGCTGTGGGATGATGGTGTTGAAAGCTTAGCTGATGTCCACAGCATCCGCACGCGGGTGTTCTTCTCCTCCAGGTGTACCAGGCTCAGGTGAAGAGCGGAGGAGATGTTGTCCTCAGTGGAGTGGTTCCGTTTCTAGGCAAACTGGAATGGGATGAACTTTGGGGGGAGACTAGAGACGATGTGTTCTTTAACCAGCCTTTCAAAGCACTTCATCATGATGGTAGTCAGTGCGACAGGCCTGTAGTCACTGAGTGAGATGACCTGAGGCTTCTTTGTGACCAGAATGATGGTGGCAGACTTAAAGCATGCTGGCACTATGGAATTGGTCCAGCGAGGTGTTAAAGATGTCTGAGGACCAGCCAGCTGATCTGCACAGTCCTTGAAAACACGCCCAGATATGTTATCGGGGCCTGGGGCCTTCCTTGGGTTGATTCTCCTCAGTCTTCCACACATCAGCTGTGTTAAGGCAGAGTGCCTCCTCTCCCTGATGGGGAACAGCTTTTATTGCTTGTGTGCTGTTTAGTGCCTCAAACCTTCCATAGACATTGTTTAGTCCATTTAGGAAGTCAGCATCAGCTACACCCACCGGGGGAAGGGTGTGTGTATGCCTTGCCACATTCTCCTGGTGTTGCTGGCACTTGCGGAAGAGATACTGGATTTTCTGGCTGTGGTTGTGCTTCGCTGACCTAATGGCACGGTTAAAGTTGGCTCTCACTGTCCTCAGTGCCTCTCTGTCACCAGGCTTGAAGGCAGAGTTCTGTGCTTTTAGCGATTTTCGAACCTCTCCAGTCATGGCATACTCATCAATATTGATCTTGTTATCATAAGTTGCTGCAGCTTTGAAAATGTTCCAGTCAGAGCATTCAGAACAGCCCTGGAATGCCTCCATGAACCCCTCAGTCCACACCCTGACCTGCTTCACTGTTGGTTTAGCCCTGAGGAGCTGCAGCCTATATGCAGGAATTAGCCTGACAGATAGGTGGCGGTAGGGCTGCTCCTAATGCATCTTTTATGTTAAGGTAGACCAAGTCCCGAGTGTTCTGTCCCAGAGTTGGTAAACATGTTGGTCCACATGTTGGTAAAAATGAGGGAGAATAAGTCTTCAAATTAGCCAGGAGAAAAAAAAGCCCTCTGTATGTTCAGATTGAAGCTCGGAGATGGTCTGCTCAAGAACACTCATGGCCTCTGTAGTATTAGCGATGGGGGGCACATATACAGCTGTGATGCTAACAACAGTGAACTCGCTAGGCAGATAGAATGGTCTGCAGTTAACAGTCAAAATCTGGATGTTGGGAGAGTACAACTTGGTGACCAAGCTAGCATTTTTACACTAGCTGTTGTTTATGTGAGTGCACAGCTCCCCTCCTCTGGTCTTACCGCTAAGTTTAGAGTTCCAATTGACGCCGAATAGTGAGAGCCCCTGCAGGTTTACGGCATTATCCGGTACTGATGAGTTACGTCGTGACTCGGTCAGTTTGATGGGGCGGCAGTTACTTATCTCTTTCTTTGAAGAGCGTTGGAGTTGAAGATGATCCATTTTGTTTCCAGTGAGTGGGCTTTGGAGAGCAGGACTGAAAGGAGCGGCAGTCTGTAGGAATTGGTTTTTAGCTTTACTGTTAGCCCATCTCTGCAGCACGTTTTCGCAGCCTTGCACACCATTTTTCTCTTTCTCTTTTTCCGGCATGGTCTTCTCCATGAGTCCGCTACACTGTGTGAGTCTGTTCGAAGCACTCTGAAGCTTTTAAAGCAGTCAAGAGTGGCTGTATTTACTTAGCCAAGAAAAGACACTAGTTATCATTAGCTGCAGCAGGTGCTGGCGGTCAGAGATACAGGATTGATGCATAGTTTGTAGTCTTCTGGGCAGCATATTTTGAAGAGTTTTCAAGAGCTGCTTCAAGTTGCTGCCTGTGGGCGTTGCCCTGTTCTCAAGCACTATTTGAGATCTGCACATCTAAACAGGAGGACTCTGGTTTCCCTCCCTCAAGTGGTTGGAAATGAATAAAAGAAACCTTTCTCTGTTATCTGTGTTTCAACAGAAAATCCTTTTGGGTCATTGCAAATGACGCCCAGCTCATCACCGGTTCAATAATAAATTTTTGTTTTGAGTTTTTACAGCACTAATGGCTCATTGGCCGTTTCTCAATATGCGTTCTTGAGCGTTCTCGTGTGCTCATGACACGTCATCAGCCTCAGCCCGAGCACTGTTCAAATTGCAGAGAACGCCAGACCGAGAACGCATCAAATCCCCGGATGTTGTTCTCGCTCCGCCCTCTTTATCGAGTATGCATCAGAGCAGACTTGTCAGTTCTCGAGACTGGCAGCTGTCCCAGCATGCACTGCGGCAGTAGCAGCTTTAAATGGAGCGCTCTAATGAAAGTTAAAAGTTATTTTCTGTTGCTGTTGTTCAATAAAAGTACGTTTTAAGATCCTTTGAGGCGAGAATATGATACTTTAAAACATGACTATATGGTCCATTTACTGATTTAATGCGTAATAAAAAAAAAATTTCCGAAGTTGAGAGGACTGCGGCAACCAGAGTAGCTCCAAAGCTAGCGGCAGCCATGGCTAACCGCAGCCCGTCTGCAGCGGCCCTCTCTAGGCAGAGCCGCGTGTGAAGCACCGCTGGCTCTGATGGCGATTTTTTTTTGTTTTATTTGGCTAAATGTTCATTTGATTTGCATTTATCTGACTGTGTTAATTATTATTCCCCCACTAAATGAAAAAAGTCAGAATTTATTAGTATCTAGAGACTATTAACAACAGGAGGTGAAATGCAGCTCCAGACGAGCCAAGTGTGTATTGATGTCACAAGTCCATACTTTCTTGTGTTCTTGCCAAGACTGGACTTGCCGAAAAAGTGAGAAACGGCCTTGGACAGTAGGCGAGTACTGGACTAAGGTCTACGTACATGGGTCGTGCGCACTAACCACTGCTCCACTTGCATGTCCTAATGCTGAAATTTTAAGTTAACATGGTTACCGTGGTAACCTGTGATTAGTGTCATGCAGCAGATTGTTCATCATTTCATACGGCATGATTGCAGCTTTTAGATTATCATAAATGGTTCAAATGTTTTATTGTCTTAAAACAGCTTCCTGTAACATGAGATGACCACTTCCTGTTTACAGATAAAAAAGTGTTAGTACAAAGCTCTTAGTTTGTCTAACCTGGACAGGTAATCCATCAGCTCAGCAGATTCATATCTGTAACATGTTTATTATTATTATTATTATCATTATTTGTGTTTTGTTTTTTTAATCGCAGGGGTTATTCAAGCTATAATCTGAGGTGAAGCGAAACCTAAACTGTAACTGGATTTTTTTATTCAATCTGAAATCAAAGAACCGATCTAGCTTGTTTTGCTGGTTTTTCTTCATTGTTTACCTGTTAGGTGTGTTCTGATGGCTGAAACAAAAACCAGCAGCAGACAGGAAAAACAGAGAAGAAAGCTGAATTACCGTAGCGACCCCCTTAGCAACACCCGCTGTAGGGGTGGGTCTCAGCAGCTCCACAGCCATTGGTCAGAAAGGCCTGACATGCAAAGAGAGGGGGAGGGGCAGGCGAAAGGGAGGAGCTTAAACTGAGGAGGGTGAGCAGAAGGAGAAGAAGCAGAAAGAAGAAGAACATAGTGAGTCAGAACAGCAGCAGAGTGAACACACATGGTTACTGCATGAACCGTGTTTAATATCTGAATCCGTCAGTGAGTGGGCACACACCAAACATGCACCTGGATCACCGTTTAGGTCAGCATCACATGCAGTCCAGCTCTGGGAACCTGAGGGACATCTGGTTCTGCTACACAATTTAGCTCAGGTTCAAAGTGATCCCAACCCTGCCAGAACATGTAGCTGCAGAGTTGCAAGCTCCTTCAGGCAAATGAAGGAGCTTGCAGCTCTGCAGAGGCAAAGCAACTCCCAGCAGGCTCCAGTCAGGTAATGACAGTTACCTGGACACAAGCCCCACCTCTTCGCCTGAGGCTTCCTTCTGTAACCAGGTTCCTCTGAAAACACCTGGATTAGATCAGCGAGTCTGATACTCTGATATGCAATTTAGGTTGGATCATTAACAGCAGATGTTCTTATAACATCCATTCAGCTGACATGTTTTCACCTAGAAGTAAATCTGTACGTGTCTTTGGTTGAATCTGGATAATCCTGGCTTGATCCCGATGTAATCCAGGTTTCCTTCCTCGCTAATCCAGCCAACCCCTTACTGAGTCCCTTGACAACATTCCTACCGGAGATCAAGACTTGAGCTTTGCATGTTGAACTCACCTGCTCTGACATGCCTGTGTGCTGAGAGAGAGAGCTGGACTAATCAGGTCTCAGTGAGCCCATCCCAATAAAACCTGGTGTTAAAAATCAGAAAAGTATCACCAAAAAGTCACCAGGATGATCCGATTTAGACAAACTGTGCCTTTCTGAGGACTTTCGTGATCAGTACTGGGTCTACCATCATTCAGCTTTGACTCAGTTCATCAACTGGTTTACCTGTTCTGGTTTAGCTAAGCCACTCTAGGTTCTACTGAATCAGAACTATGAGTCACCGTTACCCCTTTTAAACAAACAAGTCAATCCCTCATCGACCTGAACTAAAGACGAATCAAGTCACAAGTTAACGTCCTGGTACTGAAGGAGAACGACTTCAGGCAGGTGGCTGTGGGTTACAAGGTGGCTCTATGGTTCAGTCAGTGGGTCTGTTCAGTTCTGTCAGTCCTTGCCGCGCTGGTGTAACCTACCTGGTTAATGACATACACGCCGTAGTCCAGCTGCTGCCTTTGCAGAATGGGGTGCAGGTAGTACAGCCAGTACTTCAGGTGTTCATCTCGCTTGCGGAAAGGGATAATGATGGCGACCTTCTGCAGTGCCAGGCAGTCTTTGGGTTTAAAGCGGCCGCCCGGCTGGATGTTGGGGTTGTCTTTCTTGACCTGCTCCAGGCTTACAGGGATGTTGAACTCCACCCTAAGAGGGCCCACTGGAAACAGAAAACAGGGGAGTTAAACCATCCGAGAAGATTCTTCAGGCGTTTTGTAAACAGACTGCAGCTGCTCGACCTGTGACCGAATACATGCAGAGACACAGAACGAAGGTCAACTGAGATTACAGCAGGATGTAAGCAACAGACGAGGACAGTCGGAGAAATCAGACATTATTGAATCATTAGAGCCCGAAACCAGAGACTGTCACCACAGCAAAAAGCTCTGAGGTCTAGATTTTGTCATGTGGAGAGAGTAATTTGCATGTAAAAACCAATATGAACTAAAACAGGACTGAAACACAAACTGTCTCCCTTCTGTTACACTGTAGGTACCGTGAACTCTGGCTGAGATTTAAAACTCTAACCTGGTTGGACAGTAACAATCACAGAAAAACAAAAATGTATCCACCAACAAAAAACCTGACTTCAAGGTTAAGTAGTACAAAGGCTTTGTTTGTTTCTAGAGTGAGTAATTTGCAGTGACATTAAGTCAAACAGAGAGACAGCCTGAGGGAAAACAACTCTCTGCGTCTGTTTGTTTTTTGCTATTACTGCCCTAAAGGTAAAAGGTTAAGCAGCTTCTGCCCAGGACTGCAATTGCAGTATTGGTTGAAAGTAATTTTATTTCAGATTTTTAGCAAAATTGTTCAGCCCTGTATTGAATTATACCAGCCTGCATCTAAAACCTCCCATATTTTTGCATTGATAGAAACACTCTGCTTCTGTAACTCATTGGTTAATATTACATGGGTCAGTTGTTCTTATATCTATTATAAAGGACTATTATTCTCTCACTAATATCACTTGATCAAACTATTTCTAACATTACAGACTACAAATTAATCAATAAAAGTAGGTGTGATTTGTGCTCATCTTGAGAGACTATCAAAGCTGCAACATCGCCATTGTTAAGAAATTAATAAGTATTACTGGGACAACTGTAACAAAGCTTACTGGAAAAAAGAATTCCAAGAAATGCTGAGTGGTCCCTGTCCTCACACTGTTGTTGAAGATGGGGAGATCAACGTAAATACTCTTAAAGGGCCTTGGCAGAGTGGGTGATGCCTCTGGATCATTATTAACCAACATGGGCTTTTGAAACCAAGTGCTCCTTGTTTAGAATCTTTGTAGAATTTAAATAATTTTATTGGATCTCTTATGTGTTGTGTCTGCAATTAATAAGGTGCTATCAGACACATGAATGTCCAAATCAAGGATTTGTAAAGCATATATGTACATACATATATCCATCTTCTCATCTAGTCATATATACATATATATATACATATATACATATATATACATATATACATATATATAC
>NW_015150512.1:1756132-1759148 GCF_000732505.1 Cyprinodon variegatus
ATTTTCTTATAAGCCAGGTCCGATCAGCAGCTTTGTAAGGGGATAGTACTTGACTGGCTCCCTTTAAAGAACAACTCATTCTGTGCTGGACCCGAGCTATCCATGTTTGAGCCGCTGACCCTAGATATTCTCAAAAATCCAACCATAGCATGAGGAGAGTTTCTGCTTTTGGTAAATTGTAAATTGTGGATTAGAGTAAACTGTAAAAACTATAGTTTCTGGTAAAAACTTCCTCCAACTCACTATGGAGACAAGCAGAGATAACGCTGTCTTTATACCCCACAGGGCAGAGCTATTCAGGTCAGCTTTTCTAGCTGAAAATATCAGGGGAGCAGTCACTGATACCGACTCAAGATCAGATACATTAAACCCGTTTAATTCTGACAGGACAAAAAAACAGACTGCTTTAGACACAAAAGCAGCATACATGTCCTGGAACATGGCGTCACAGTAAGACAATCCAATACCCACACAAAAAAAGTTTATTCTTGGGTGAGTTGTCCTTTATTTATCTAAGAGTTTAACAGAGAATGTCCCTCTGTTTGGTTATCTCTGAAGCAGCAGATTAGAAACAGAACAGGAGTATAAACAACTGAAGATGGGTATTAGCTGGAATTTAATGAAGATTAATAAGCAACGTTGCCTCTAGACTAATGCTTCAGTGCCAAACTCCTCAGCAGGACTGGACAGTTTCCTGACTCATAACATGATTTGTTAGAGCAAATACCTGCAGTCTTCCAGACAAAGCTCAGCTTTTTCTATGTGGGCAACCAGAACAAAACAAAAAAAGAGATACATTCTAACATACAACCATTTATATTCTGAAAAACCGTTAAAGCTGAAGTTTCTTTTAAACACCAGATCTTAAAAGAAATTATCGGGATGTCTGCAGTAGAACCTAATTTAACTTACTAGAGCATAAAATGTCCCATGTTTTGATCCAACAATTCTATCAGCTTTCTGAGGGTTCTAAGAACTGAATAAAGGTTCCTGAGAGTACCTGCAGCTTCTCCATGAAGTGCTGAACCAAGAACTCCACATTTCCTGTAGTTTCCAACACGTGTGACTGAAACTGCAAACCAACTGTTATTATCCGTGCCAACTGCTCATGCACAGCCAACCATGGCTCCTGTGCAGCTGCAGGATTATACATATGTATAATTATTGAAATTTCAAAAAAACCTAGAGGTCTGATGCTTACACAGACTCAAACAGTAAGGATTTTCCTAGATGGATTAAGCCTGGGTCCAGGATCCCCTACAGTTCATGCTTACAACCAACCCGAGGCGTCCTATTGAGCATCCCGATTCTATAAAATCTGCTCTACCAAAGAAAAAAAAAAAATCACATCCTCTTTGAGTTCTGTTCAAGAACATGACTCTGGACAAACGCATAGGGGGAAAAAAATCTGTGATTATGGAAAGCTCATTTCAGCTACTCTGATCCAGTTATCTCCAATTTACACCACATCAGTCTCTGCACTTATGGTCATTGAGAGCATTTTTGCATGTAGACCAAAACTATACAAGGGTAAAAACAAAAAGCTAGGCAGTTTAATCTTCTATGTTTTACATTCTTTTTCCAGTTAGTTTGACGTTTGTACTGTTTTTATCTGGCAATCTATATCTGCTTCTTGGACTAACTAAAGCAGAGCCAATGGCTTTTTTATGTAAATTAGGAATAAAATAAATGGCAGCCAAATGCAAATCTGAGTGGACGTGCAGGCAGAGTAAACCTGTCTTTATTTATCTGCCGTCCTCAGCAAGACTTGCAAACTTCTTGGTCCGCTAAATGGTCCCAACCCATAGTGAACTGTACATTAATGAGCCAGTGCACAGAGACAATGACAGGAAATGCTAGCAACCAGATCATGAGATTTTAACATTCATCCATCAGGGTCTCTGATTTGAGCCAGCTCTAACATTGTTCCTTGACAGACAGAGGCACAGCTCAGCACACCTGAAGGAGGGATGGAAAAAGCACACTGGAGGCTGACGTGTCCTGAGGGACATTTGTGTGTGAAAGGTGTGTGAATTTGAAAATTAACCTTGTTTATTTCACCTTTCAGTACGAACAGCTTCTTATAAACCCACAAGGAACAGGTAGAACAGGTGTGCCCGCATCATTATCTACATTTCTATAGAAACCTCATTCCTTTGGAAGGAAGGAATGTTTACCATTGGGTTATGCTTTCCTCCCCTCCAATTTCCTGGAATACTTTCAGGAATAATAATTAAATATAAGAGCCACTAGTGTGTAAAAATTGACACACGTACAGAAGAAAGCAATTCTGTACCTGTGTAACATAAAACTTTTTGAAACCTGGACCGCGTTGGCGTGCCATTGAGTAAAGTCCAATGCGTTTTGTGTTTATGCCCTTTAAGATCTCTTTATATCAGTATATTTTTAAAGCAAACAGATATATAAATGGTTCAAAAGCGAGCTCAATCAGCAACTTTACTACTTTAAATATGTGTTAACAACTCTGAGCTGCCTCTGCACCCCATTCTGCACACCACAGCAGCCAGAAACATTTATCGTCACTTTTTGAAGGAAGCCGTATGAATTTAAATGAATAACGTTGTTTTGAAAAAGTTTAAAACACACTTCCTGTGGGAATTCATTCACATTGATTGACAGCGAGATGACAGTCAGACAGAGTCATCGCGATATTAACGTTCATTCATTAACATGAATAAATGGAATACTTTTGAACCAAGGGCTGTTCTAGACAGGGGCAAATGGGGGCCAGTGCCAATGCTAGCAACCAGAGCATGAGATTTTAACATTCATCCATCAGGGTCTCTGATTTGAGCCAGCTCTAAGGCCCCGTCCACACGAAGTCAAAATGAACACGAAACGCTAATATTTTCCAGAACGTTTGTCGTAAAGACAGAGACGTAAAATAAATGTGATCGACCACATGAATGTATGAAAACGCTGCAAAATGTATGCCAGGCCTGTAAGTGGCGCTGTGGTGCCAAAGCAAAAATAGGCGACGAAATGTTGGGCATGC
>NW_015150512.1:1759837-1761610 GCF_000732505.1 Cyprinodon variegatus
AGGCATGTGAATTTGCAAATTAAACTTATTTACTTCCCCTTCATTACAAACAGCTTCTTATGAACCCACACAGAACAGGTAGAACAGGTGTGTCCGCATCATTATCTACATTTTTATAGCAACTTCACTCCTTTAGAAGGAAGGAATGTTTACCATTGGGTTATGCTTTCCTCCCCTCCAATTTCCTGGAATACTTTCAGGAATAATAATTAAATATAAGAGCCACTAGTGTGTAAAAAGTGACACAGGTACAGAAGAAAGCAATTCTGGAGCAGGAGTAGGCTTGAGAGAAAGACCAAACTAACACCAACCAATAAATAGCTGTAATTACTCATTTACGGTGTAATAAAACTAAGAGTCATTTGGTTAAAGTCCGTAAACTATCCCACTTTGGGGGGGGGACCTAAACTAACAAAGACCACAATGAAGTGCTTGAGATCTGGACCCTGCTGGATCTAACTTCAGGCCTTCATACAGTTTTAATAACTCTTGAAGTAATCTGAAGCTCCTGGTGGAAGTAAAAACACACAGTAGTACCACCATTGCCTAACAATCCTGAATTTCACTTCCAGATAACATTCTTATCTTTTCCCTCTACTGAATCTTAATGGATCATTTATTAATTATCATAATTATTCCAAGGAAATCTCTGGTAAAAGCCCATCTGGACCAGAAATAAAGACTGGATCACATCAGAGGAATGAAATAAAACCAATAAAGGAATTTTCTATTGTATTCTAACCGAACTCACCCAGAAGAGGTGATGTTTCTGGACATTTCTCAGGTTGCTTCTCCTTTGGATTCTGATCCGGTTCGCTCCGCTGGTTCTCCTCTGCCTTTAGGGTGGGTGCTTCTGGCTGTTCGGTTCTAGAGTTACTAACAGAGGGCAGGCCATGACTGGACCGGCTTAGGTTAGAGTGGGACTGCTGGTTCTGGGCGAATGAGAACCGAATGTCCATAGATCGGACGTAGAAGAAGACGGTGACAGAGATGTGAAGGAAGCAGAGGAGCACCACCAACTTACAGGTTCGGTGGATCAAGTTAAAGTCTGTTGCCATCCTAACGGCTCGGTTCTGAGTCCTGGAATAGTCTGGGTTCACCGCTATCTGCTCTCACGTTCCGCCTTCATGTCTGTAGGGCAGAACTCCATGCTTTCCAACAGAGTTCGGACAAAAACTAAGGAAGAGCCCAGAAATATGGGCAGGAAGTCGATAAAAATTCGGAAAATCCTCTAGCGGGGTTAGCCTCTTGCTTGTTCGTGTATAAATGTAAAAAAAAAAAAAAAAAAGTCTTAAAAACTGACAGGCTTTAGTCCAAAACTCCCTGAAAAACTTCACTGAGACTAAAAGAAGCTTGTAAAACCCAGAAAGGTGTCAAATAACACCAAGAAACCGAAGAACGACGCTGATGGCGAGCAGGAACCACCGTTATTAAGTTAACTGGACACTGACGACTGTGAAGGTTCTTATGACGAAGTCTTGCGCACCACTTCCGGTCGGATTTTCAGATTAAATTCCCCAAAACAATGCGCTGTGTAAACTACGTAGAGAAAGGAAGAACGAAGTGCCGAAAAATTAACTGAAAGTAATCAATAATGAGAATAAATCCCTGGATGGTATTCTGTGTCTGTAGCATTTTTTATATAATCCAAATCCAAAGAATCGAGCAACTTTAAATAATCAAAAGATTATTTTCCTTCAAACTTATCTCAAGCGGGGCCCCGAGGGCTGCTGGTCACTGATCTCTATTAATTCACTGGACTGCTGATCGCCC
>NW_015150512.1:1762000-1765849 GCF_000732505.1 Cyprinodon variegatus
CAAACACCACAAAAACGACAGCGTCATTTACTTAATAAAGAATTACTGCATTGACATTTCACAGTGAATTACTTTCTGTTTACTATACTTCTATTGTTTTAACGTTAGACATGTCAATGGCTAATTTAGTCATTATATCTTAGTCCAAGATAGCAGACTAACAGCTACGCTACATAATATAGATACATCGGGGTATATATGGATTTTCTTGGTTAGTACATCCACTGACTGTGAAATTACCTGTGGATAGTCTTCCTACAGCCAGGAAACTACTTTTTTTTGCAGCCAAATGCTACACATGTAGGCACTGTTACTGCTTGTCTCCGTAGAAGTGGGGAGTACCAACATGGCGGACGGTGGCTTCACTTTTTTCGGGCAATCATTAATCCAGTGAGATCATGGGTCGCCAGTCCATCGCAGAGAAAAAATAAATAAATAAATAAACAATGTTAAATAACACTATTTGAAACCTGGACCGCGTTGGCGTGCGATCGTGTAAAGTGCAACGCGCTTTGTGTTTATGTCCTTCAAAATTTCTATATCAGTAGATTTTTAAAGCAAACAGATATATAAATGGTTCAAAGGCGTTCTAAATCAGAAACTTTACTACTTTAAATATGTGTTAACAACTCTGAGCTGCCTCTGCACCCCATTCTGCACACCACAGCAGCCAGAAACATTTAGCGTCACTTTTTGAAGGAAGCTGTTTGAATTTAAATGAATAATGTTATTTTGAAAAAGTTTAAAACACACTTCCTGTGGAAATTCATTCACATTGATTGACAGCGAGATTACAGTCAGACAGAGTCAGCGTGACATTAACATTCATTCATTAACATGAATAAATGGAATACTTTTTTTTTAACATGGGCTGTTCTAGACAGGGGCCAACGGGGGCCAGTGCCCCTGTAGATCATGTCCTGGCCCCTGTTGTGGCCCCTGTAGTAAATACATAATACTAAGATAAATTCTAATGATGATATGCGCTGGAGCAGACAGGGTTTCTGATAGGTCCTTAGATCTATTTAATTTTTTTCTTTAAAAAATGCTGTTTTACTAATTATTTAAAATCAATAAGGTGATGCCTTCATTGATATTGAGATAGGATCCAAGTTTTAATCTGTTGTTTTTTTCAAAACAAATAAAAAAAAAATACTTTTACAGCTGAATTGCTCAGTTTTTTCTTGAGTTCTATTTCTAATTTTATAGAAAACTATCATTTTAACTTAAATTAAGTTAAAAATATATAAAAATTCATAAATGATGAATGTATATTGACGTAATATTCTAAATAGCTTTGTTATGTTTTTTAAATATATTCATATAGCTACAATTTCTTGAGTTGCTTTTTTGCTATGCTAAGGGGTTTTTATTTTGATTTTAACGATAATTTAAATGAACATTTTTGAGCCAAAAATTAATATTTTCAGTTAGAAGACATATAATTTCAATTAAACCTAATTGAAGACATTTCAATTCATGCAGCTCTTTTAATATATTTGATTTGAATACCTTGACCGGTTGTTTTCCTTCATGCTTTTCTGTGCCCCCATGAAAACATGCTACCCGCATACCTACCGAATACCACGCTAATGTTCATATTCTAGCTGGAGATGTTACTTTTCCTATAAAACACAACGTCTATCTTCTGATTATCAGTGATGACAAGCATACTGGAAGACAGAATCAGTGTGTCAGGTTTAAGTGGTTAAAGACTAAAACAAGATAAAGAGTAAAACAAGATAAAGACTAGAACAAGATAGCAGCATATGGTACAGCAAATTTAATCAGGATGATGTCTGGGACAAAGGAGATGAAAGTTAAATCTTTTATTGGCTCAAAATTGGGAAATTCACTCGCTGCATCTAACCCATCCACTTGGGGAGCAGTGGGCTGCCAATGTGTGACACCCATGGAGCAGCATGGGGTTAAGAGTCTTGCTCAGGAACCCAGAATGCAGGTTATCAAACCGTGTACTTGCAACCTTCTCACCTTCTCAGAGCACAAGCTCAATTTTTCGACTATTTCGAAAAATTCTTTGAGATAGGGCCAAGGATGAAGGAGGTCTTGTGGGTCTCCATCTCCCGATACGCTCTCACCTGTGTCCGACCTTTCAGACATTTCAACATCTTTTCTGAATCCAACATTGTAGCATGGCATAGACCAGGCATAACCAAACTCGGTCCTCAAGGCCCCCTGTCCTGCAGGTTTTAGAGGTTTCCTTGCTCCAGCACAGCTGATTTTAATTGAAAGCTGATTAACAAGCTTTTGGTCTACTGCAATCATTATAATGAGTTTGGGGATGCCTGGCATAGACAATTCACCTTTGCAGTTTGAAGAACACCTGCTTGCTTCTGATGATTTCCTTTAGCTAACCAATGAGTGTTTGCGTTATATGACTCATCCAATTACAACAGTTTTTACTAGATGTAGATGGCGCCAATTATCTGCATTGGATGACGCACATGAAGTGAAATAAATATTTATAAACATTAAACAAAAGCCAAGAGTAACGAGTAAAGTTTGTTTATAAAATCTAAGGGTTAGAAAGTACAGACAGAAGTCGGAAGTAAGAAGAAAAAAAATTAATGGAGTAAAGTATAGATACCTAAATACTTAAGTACAGTAACAAAGTATTTGTACCGGTACTTCGTTACTTGACACCACTGCTAGTGCTAAATGAGGTTCTACAGGCAGGTTCTAAAAGCTGATGGATCATGTTTTCTACCTACAGGTTATACAGTTTGGCTTCATATCTAATAAATAAATCATGTACAACTTAATAACCTGAATTTTTTGATGTGCAGACCTGTTTAACACTTTTTCAGAACCATAAGTAGATTTGAGACAGAACCCATTTGAATCCCATTGATTATGTCTTAAGTTCTTTGTATGTTCATACTGTGCCAGAACAAAACAAAAGCCTGTTAGTATAATTGTCATTGAAGATGTGTGAGTTTATTAGACCTTGGTATTGGCTGCATGTTGCGTGCCAGAACTGATGTTTTAATCTACTTAGGACAGTTCCTTGTTCTGGATATACAGTTGTAATCTTTATTTTGTATGTGGCAAAGATTTGGACATGGAATGAGAGCGGTGTCCTTCAGCTAAGTGTAATATTTTGATAAGGCTGGAGCCATGGATGTCTAATCATCTGCTAATGTGTATGATGTAAAATAAGATGATGTGGCAGCCTGGAGATGTATAAAATTTTTAACTGTTAATCCTGGCCAATTCCTGAGAGAGAAGCCCAGAGGTGAGCAGCTGCCTTCTTTACATTCTAAGCAATTTCTCTGATCTGAGTAAGATTACAATTTCTTTCAGAATCTCCTGTTTATTTAATACATATAATAATGAAATGTTATTTAAAGAGTTTGTCCAGAGTGATCTCTTTTGAGGGAAAATAACCTGAGAGATAGAGCATCAGGGTGCATACACAGAGCCTGTCTTTAACAGCCAGATCTATATTTCTAATACATCTACGTCTGACTGTTCTACAGAAGAGGTTTAGGGCCACTGAAAAAATAAAAAAGTTAATTGATTTTTCAATATTATTTCAGTTTAATATGGGAAAAAATGTCAGAATTCTGACTTGAATCTCAGAATTCCGACTTTTTTCTCAGAATTCTGACTGAAATCTGACAGCTAACAAACATGTTAGCATCAAGCTGTAGCCATGTCTGTTTTAGAGACTAGCTTTCTTGTTTTAATCACCTTCTGCTCTTCCTTTAATGAAATAGCATCACCGGGGACCCCTTTGGCACGTAAAAATTAGCCTAATTTCATCATTTTCCACCAATGTGTTACTGGCCCTCCCAAACAACTCACATCTTTGTCAGTGAAGCTGAG
>NW_015150512.1:1766711-1786510 GCF_000732505.1 Cyprinodon variegatus
GAGAAAAAAGTAAGAATTCTAAGAAAGATTTCAGAATTCTGAGATTAAAGCCAGAATTCTGAGAAAAAAGTAAGAATTCTAAGAAAGATTTCAGAATTCTGAGATTAAAGTAGGAATTCTGAGATTACAGTCAGAATTCTGAGAAAAAAGTCAGAATTCTGAGAAAATTTTAAGAATTCTGAGTTTAAAGTCAGAATTCTGAGAAAAAAGTCAAAATCCTAAGATTAAAGTCAGAATTCTGACTTTTTTCTCCTATTATACTGAAATGAAATTTAAAAATCAGTTAACTTTTTTTGTTTTTTCAGTGGCCCTAATCCTCCATCTTGTTCTGTAATATGAAACGCCAACATTTTCACTGAAAAACTACAAAAGTACGGAGCGACGCGCTGACGTCAAAACACAACGTCACTGTAGAGGAATGTGCGGAAACTTCTGCCTACTTTTCAATCTGCCCTCTTCGTCGAAGGGAAAGCTTTTCAAAGCAGGAAAATCTTCAGAAAAGTCTCTTGAAGTGCGGAGGTGAGGAGGAGAGAGTGAACAGGGGGATCTGGAGGACATAGAGCGGTTCGGTTCGGTTGTTTTTCGGGATTACGGCCGCAGAAAGTTAGAGCAGTCCGGGGAAAATGGAGTCGGTGAGGTGGAGCTCAGAGGCGCTGTCCGGGGCTGATCAGGACCATGGCTAACACTCCAAGTCTCGGGGCAAGGCCCAAGCATCTGGATCAGACCCGGACCCCGTTTCAAAAGCTTCACAAAACAGGGAACTGAACTTTGTTAAAGTTCTGTTATGGTTCCGAATTTATAGAAAGTGTAAACTGAAGTCAGCGTGTGATTTATGGCAGCTGGTCCAGTTAATAAAGTGCTTCACTGAGTTTGATTGGAGCTTTTACCGACCTCTGACACCGCTCCAAAGCAGAACCGGGCCGTAGATCAGCACAAATACAAACAACTTTTCCGTTACGTCCTTTGACTGAGTTTTCAGCGCAGATTGCAGAACTTCAAAAGTTCCTATTATGTTAATCTAATCCAGTCCTCATCTGTCCGTTAGGACCTTTTGGGTCATAAAATTGACTCTTAACACATTTGAGTGGCAAAAAAGTAAGAAAGGTCTAAGATAAGATCCAGTAAAGGCTATGATCACCTCCCTATGTCTTATTATTATATAAATAAACCTCTCTGGCCTTTTAAACTGCAATCTACAGTGATTCAGTCTAGTAAACCGTTAAAACCAGGGCTGATTCCTTTTTCGTCCACTTCCCTTAAAAGTGGCCTAGAATCAGAGACCAACTTTAGCCCCAGATGAAAAGTTCTATTTAGAATTTGGGCTCTGTTTGGATTTTGCTTTTTTGTTATTAAACACAATTTCTTTAAATGTTACTGTCGTGATGAAACTTTATCTTGTTATTGAAGTTTCTAAATAACACAACATTTCCCTGATTTCTCTTACATTTTGTGAGGTGCTGATTGTGGTCCAGCTTCAAAATGGCCACCTATCTGGATACCATAGGACGGTCACAGTTGGATCATATTAGATGATGACACAGTTGGTGAAATGATGACCCTTTAGACCTCTCAATCTTAGATTCGGCGGCATAGTTTCATAAGCTTTCCAGCTGAACTTCTCACAGAAATTAACAGTTTGTTTTAGCCCGGTGATTTGAATCTAAAAGATGCCGCCACCCCCTTTAACCATGGCTGTTTGGTTTCTGCAGCTGCCTGTCGGTGGGGCCGAGATCACCATGGCGACTCAGACCTTATTCTCAAGTGGGATGTTCCCTGTAGGCGTCTCATTGGCAGAGGACGGGCAAGGTTTCAGCGACCTGCCCCGAAACATGCTGCCCGCTCCTCAACTGGTGATGCTGGCCAATGTGGCGGCGGTGACGGCGCCAGAGGTTGGAGACAGTAGCGTGGCTGAAGAAAAGGAGATGATGGAACTGAAGACAGTGGGGTCCAGCTACTCTGACAGTGAAGACGAAGACGAAGGTGTTATCAGGTGAGGAGAAAGTGTATGTCACTTTCATCTATTTCCAAATTACCCGACTCTTAATTTTCATCCATTTCCCCTCAGGTACAGCTATGACAACCAGAACCAGCGAGAGGTGTGCATCGTGGAGTACCCAGAGTCTCCAAACTCAGCTGTCCAGCCAGCTGTCGCTGGAGACGGCAAAGAGGATGAGGAGAACCCCGCAGCTGAAAACCAGCCCCCCTCCATTAAGCTTCGCTCCTCTACTGTCTCTAATCGGCCAGGGATGAAGGCTAAAGACGTCCCCTCCACCCTGGCTGACAGCGCGCAGAAGAAGAAGCCATTTTGCTGCAAGCCGTGTCACTTTCAGGGGCAGAATGAGCAGGAATTTGTCAAGCACCTGAGTACGCATAGTATAAGTAAGATGGTGGTGGTGAACCAGGTGGAGGGGCGGAGCAAGAGCAAAGCCAAAGAGGCGGAGTCTGGGGAGGTTTTGTCAGGCAGGGAGGCAAACCAAAGCGGAGAGGCAGAGCATAAAGGGGACGAAGTTGCAGGAGACATCAAAGGGTTGATCAGGTGCGAGCGCTGCGGCTACAACACCAACCGCTATGACCACTACATCTCTCACCTGAAGCACCACAGCAAGGAGGGCGACGACCACAGGTAGGAACACCTGTGACCACCACCAGAAAATCAGTCCTGATGCTCAGTGATGAGTGCTTACCTGTGTGTGTCTGCAGGGTGTTTAAGTGCACGCTGTGTGCATACACCACAGTCAGTCAGTACCACTGGAGGAAACACCTGAGGAATCATTTCCCCAGCAAGTTGCACACCTGCAGTCAGTGCTCCTACTTCTCCGACCGCAAGAGCAACTACATACAGCACATTCGTACCCACACAGGTACCTTCCTCATTCTGTCTCTGTCCCCATGTCCATCTGTTTCTCAGCCATGATTTATCCTGCGTCCCTCTGTCCTAAAGTCTCCACTTTAGAAACACATTCTTGTTCCCCTAGTGCCTTATTACTCTCTGGTGCTTCATGTCATGGTTTGTCTTTCTGTTTGGCAGGTGTACGTCCATTCCAGTGTCTTTACTGTGACTACTCGAGCTCCCAGAAGACTCACCTAACCCGTCACATGAGGACTCACTCAGGTGAGTGTGAGACAGAAATGGACAGATGATGATGGGGAGCACCGTCTGACAGGTTCCTTCCCTCCTTCAACAATACTCTCCATGGGAGGTTTTGGTTGTCAGACTACTGGGACATGATCAAATCTGCTTCAGATAGTTTGGGATGAGATTGTGACACCTGGATGAGATGTGGCAGAAAGCTAGCCCAAGAGATCAAGTCATATTGTTACTGAAGTAGATCTCTCCTCCTGCTGGATCTCAACATTACTTTAAATATTTGAATTTTGTAAAACATCACAGCCTTAGGGGGTGATATTCAGGATTTATTGATCCAGCTGCCTCTGGAGCGGGGGAAAAAGGAATTTTCTATACCTTTCAACTTTAAGATAGTGGCTCCTGACCACCGGGGCCCCGGGCAGGTACTGGACCCTGTTTTATCTGGTACCTCATGTTTCCAACCAGTGTGAGCCATTAAAGTATCAAGGCACTTCTTGTGACACAGTTGAGAAATATTCAACTGGAAGCACTTGAGCCAACCCAGAGGATTGAGTGTTGGATTCGGACCGCCCTTTAACGCCTCAGAGAGAGGAAGTCCAGTCCTTGGGAGGCAAAAGTTTGGAGTCTGCTTATTCAGAAAAAAAGTCCTATGGGTATGAAGATGTTTAACTCTTGGTGAATCTAAACAGCAAAATGTAGGAACACCAGTAGACCCCGTGCCGTGCAGGTGAACAGTGAGAATGATGTTTCTACTGTTACTAACTGTTGATCTTTTTGTTTTTACTGACGCTGCCCTGATGGATTAACACGGTAACTTAACAGCCTGGTCTGTGTATGGGTGTGTGTGTGGTTGATGAGTTTTGGACATGAACCCTTGCATGAACACACTTGTTTCAGTTTTAAAGTCTTTAGTAAGTTTAAAACAAATATGGAAGTCAGTTACATCGATCCACAGAAGGGTTTAATTTGTATAACCAAAGTCCACTGGAAGTTCTTTATCAGATTCAAATCAGAGTTTATCAGAACCTGGCTGCTAAATATAGTCAGTCAGTTTCTTATGTTGGTTAATACAGAGTGGAAATTATCTCTTAGAAGCTCCTCTTAGAATAATGCATTTGGGTCTGGTGAGGCTCTCTGACATCTTCTCCTCTCTGCAGGTGAGCGTCCTTTTAAGTGTGAGAGCTGCAGCTACCTTGCTGCCAATCAGCACGAGGTGACCCGCCACGCCCGACAGGTCCACAATGGTCCCAAGCCTCTGTCCTGCCCATACTGCGAGTACAAAACGGCAGACCGCAGCAACTTTAAGAAGCATGTGGAGCTGCACTTGAACCCGCGGCAGTTCCTCTGCCCGCTCTGCAAGTACGCCGCCTCCAAGAAGTGCAACCTGCAGTACCACATCAAGTCCCGGCACTCCGGCTGCAACGTGGACCTGGACGTGTCTAAAGTCAAGCTTCGAGTGAAGAAACCTGGTCCTGAAGGTACAGATGACAAGTTGGAGTCCAAAGCAGCCAAGATGGATGACTCCCCTGCATTGGAGGAGGACATGGATGTGGATGAAGAAGACGACTCTAGCCCCATCAATCTGTCCATCAGGAGGAGCAGCAGACCCAGCCTCGAACCCCCACCACAGAGCGAGGCTCCTGACAAGGCTCCAAAGAAACGCAACACCTCGTCCGAGAAGGAGAAACCCTCAAAGGCAAAGGAGGAGAAAAAAGTCTCAATAAGGCAGAGGAAGGTCAAGGAGAATCCTGTGGAGAATGTGGATGGGAAAGAAGTCCAGAGCAGTGCTGAGATTTCTGAAAACAAAGTGAAGAAACGGGCCAGAAGGGTTCTCACTGAGAAAACAGTTTCTCAGAACCAAAGAGGGAAATCTCCATCATTGGAAAAACAACTGGAGGAACTTGCATCACAGGAAGAACAGCCCACTGTAAAAAGTTCTGAGCAGCAGATGTCTTCAGAAAGAAAGTCTGAGAAAGTCTTGAAGACGACGTCACTCAAAAAGACAAAAAGCCTTGGTAAAAGCAGGAAATCTGCAGCTAAGTGGTCCAATAAGACTCCAGAACCCACTGACACCAAGAATGCTGTAGAACCCACTGACACCAAGAAGGCTCCGGAACTCACTGATACCGAGAAGATTCCAGAACCCGCTGATACCAAGAAGATTCTAGAGCCGGCTGATACCAAGAAGTCTCCAGAACCCGCTACCAAGAAGGCTCCAGAACCCGCTGATACTGAGAAGGCTTCAGAACCCACTAATAAAGAGAGTACCCCAAAACAGACTTACACCAACAAACCCAACTGCCCTGAGAAAAGTCAGAGAGGAAAGAGGATAAAAGAAAAACCCCTCAAAAGGAAAGCAGGACAGGTTTTGGATCTTTCACAGAAGTCTTCCAAGAAGAAGTGTCTAAAGGCTCCAGCTGATGAGAAGCTGCTGTCCAAGACATCTTCAGATATTACCGATGTGATGCCCAGTCTGACTAAGAAGACTAGCAGAGAGACTCCAGCCAAGAAGAAAAAGACCAGAACCTCCACCAGGAGGACCTCAGGTCTGCAACCAGCAGTGGGTCCAAAACCGGATGATTTAAACTCTAAAACAAGTCTGTCATCAGAGAATTTGGAAGATTCTGTTCATTCAAGTGAAACTGCTGCTGGTCAAGTTGGTTCCTCCAAAGATGGACCATCCACACCAGAATCTGATGATTCTCCAAGCACACAGCCAGAGAGGATCAAGGAGGAGTCCCATCCAACATTCATCAAACCTTCATTGCCACCACGTCTGGTTCTTCCCAGCCAGCGCAGCAAGCCAGCAGAGGCAGAGGATGACGAGGGGATCCACAGCAGCCACGAAGGTGGAAGTGACATCAGCGACAGTGCCTCTGAGGGCAGCGATGACTCTGGCCTTAATGGTACTGGCGCCACTTCAGGGAAGATGCCTAACGATCCAGAAACACCAACTGAAGAGATCCCCACCCCCACTGAACTCAAGAGTCACACCTGCATCTTCTGTGATCGCACATTCCCACTGGAGACCCAGTACCGGCGTCACCTTAACCGCCACCTGGTCAACGTGTACTACCTGGACCCTGGGGCAGCAAGATGAGCCTGTCTCCATGGCAACAGACTGTTTACAGAGGTCCGGGACAATGGACAAGAGCTGGTTTGTGATCTAGGACTACTTTTGGTGGTTCAGATGGGCTTGTGCTGAACTCAGCGGAACCCGATTCTTTACAGGTCCAAAAAACTAAATAAGCCAGCTTCATGTTTATATTTGTGCTTATATATATGGTTATATTACAGAGCCCAGGTTTCGAACCGCTGACCAACAGTTCTGATACTATGAACTCCCGACTATTGGTTACATTGATCCAAACTCCTCAGCATCGGTACCAGTAGTATGAAATTCTCAGCCTTTGTGTCTATGGCATGAATTCCTGATCTCCAGCACCAACTGTCCAAACTACTGTTGTTGGTTTTAATAACTGTTGATTTAAACGGTCCTGATTTTTGTTTTCATTGTGTCGCCCCTCAGTGCCTTTGACAATCAGCTGCTTCTGTTGGGTTTGATTTAACTTTGTCCCTGGTGGTCCAGTTTGCAGGCTGGGCCTATGTTTCCCTGGCGACTGCAGTGATGAAAGAGCAATCTGATGATGATGATGCTCCCAGCTGTGTAAATATTTCAGTGCAATAGTCCATTTAGTCCAGAAGCCAAAGTGAACCATGGTTTTATCATTAAGTGAAATAAACTCTATCGGTTGTGTCAGAGTTCTGCTGATGGAGGATTCGATGGTCTAAGATTGGTTCTCTGCCTGATATGTGGATCCAACCGTGCAGAACCCGTCCTCTGACATGTTTTTTTTTAGTTGTGATTTGTCCTCTGATTAAAATAAACTCCCAATACAGACCCAACCAGGTCATCGTCTCATCCCTCGGAGAGTTTCCTAAAGTTCAACAATAAGGTTTCCTCCTCAGTTCCTAGTTTTTACGGATTTCTAAACAGGTCATCCAACAGAGTGGAATGGAACATCTCAAACAACCCAAAAATGATTATTATTAACCTTCCTCAGCAAAAGAGAAAAAGGAGTTTTCCGAACGAGTTATGTAGTCGATAATTCTTATGATTGTATTTACTGGTTTTGTTGTTTGTATATTATAAATTTTCAGTTGCATACAAAAGAACAGATGCAAATAACAGCAACAAACAAGTTTAGAAAGAAGAGAATAATATAAGAAGTTTGCACCAACTAAAGCCTCTCATTTTGAATAAAAAAAAAAAACAAAATTTTGACCAATAATGTTCAAAGACATCCACCTGTGTCATCTTTAATATAAATAGCTAAATATCATGTCACTTGTTTGCACTATGAGCTTTTTCTTTCAGTCAATTTCTAGTTATGTTTTTTTTTTTCTTTTTTTTGCAGCCAGCAACCCTCTAAGCAGATATCAGCAATTTTTCTAATTGGTAGATCAACTCCCTCTCAGTGCCATTACCGACAACAAACTAGTATTGTCCTATTAAAGACTGCCTGATGATAGCAATGCCAAAAGGTTTGTCCCTTTAGCCTCCAGCAACTGGTCTGGTGAGGATATTTAGGCTGTTTTGTTTGTTCTCCTGCCAAACAACAAAATCTCCAAGACACATTCTTCCAGCAGGACTCCCTCCCACAGGGCAGCCTTGTATGAAAATGCAGAAAAAAGTGGGCTTGATGGAAACCCTGCCTTGTGGTTCATTCCAGCCGAAGTTCAACACCTCTGTTCAGACATTTCAGTCCATTTGTTCTACAAAGTTTTTGGTGTTTTGTGATAATTGATCAACATTTGATCATTACTCTGAACAGCTCCCACCTTAAAAAATTCAGATGCCTTTTTTCAGCATCCAGACCAACTAACACAGCTTGTAGATATGCAAATAAACTATTCTTAGTCTTAATCCAAATGTAATATTGCTATAGACTATTTTGATCTAGTTTAACTGTCAGAGTTCAGAGCAGAACTGTTTTCTTCTAAGTCTTCAATTATATGTTAGCTCCAGTCCCAACCAAGTCATTTAAGGCAATATTCCCTGTTATTTCCTACTACATTTTAGATATGATTAACCTATCCCTGTACATCAGGCCATTTAGGTAGCTGTAATTAAACCTTTACTTGAGGAAAAAAACTAGATGAATTGGTCAGTTATAGATCTATATATAATCTTCCTTCATCTAAAATGAATAATCTGCTGCTTTAGTTGTAGTTCCGTGCATGTCTAAAAGTAGAAGGGGAGGTAAATCTTTTAGTTACCAGGTCCCTCTCCTTTGGAACCAACTACTAAGTTTTATTCTGTGAGGCAGACCCCTGTGTTATTCTAAGACTAGGCTTAAAACTTTTCTCTTTCATGAAGCTCATAGTTAAAGGGGCTCAGGTTACCCTGAGATTTATCTATAGTTATCTTGCTATAGGGTTAGACTGCTGGAGGACATAGTTACCACTTTTCATCATTCTGCTTCCTTCTATTCTGGAGTATTTATTTGTTTACCCTCTAACTTTCATCTGGTCCGTTCCTGTTTGGCTGTGACACCATTCTCGAGAGAAATATCAGCTGTGCTGCTGCCATCAACGCCTTTGTTTATAGATGTTGGAGCTTGGGCTGTTTGTCAGTGTAGTCCTGGTTCTCTGACTGTGACTAGTTGTATGTGCACTCTTTTATCCTCTGAAATGGGAGCTGGCTTGGAGCTCGTCTGCCTGGCTGTGTCTTTCCTGGCCAGGGTCCCCTTATACTTAGAAAAACTTTATTGTCATTTTGTATGCACAGGGTGTATACAAAACAGAATTTTGTTGATTACAGCTTACACGAGTTGTAATGATATTACAGTTGGAGTAGATAAACATTGCCAATATAAAGAGCAGCAGTGATCAGAATTTAAACAATGTAGGTAAAAAAAGAAAGAAACCAGTTTAAATAATGCTGCAAAGAGCATTAATATAAAAACGCAGTGCAAGAATAAATATGGTGCAGAAGGCAGTTGAAACATTGAGTTGTGTCCTATTTAAAATGATTATAAAAGTTCAGCAACATTGGTAGTGCAAAACAATGTGATGCAGTGTCCACTTTAGAGTTCAGAATTTCAACAGTCTGATAGTAGTGGGGAAAAGTTTTTGAAGAACCTGCTGGATCAGCAGCAGGTGCTGCAAAGCCTCTTCCCAGAGAAAGAGGCTTGTCCCTACAAACATGCTTGGTGTGAGGAATTGCTGAAGAGTCAAGGAGTCGATGTAATCAGCTTGTTTACTCAGATAGAAAACCAACTGTATCATCTGGATAGTCTCTGTAAAGTGTCTTGAGATGACATCTGTTGTGAATTGGTGCAATATAAATAAATTTCATTGAATTAATATGCTTAACAGTCACTAATCTGAGGACCCAGTTAAACATTTCCTGTAACAATAGTATCTGCACTTCAGTTTCTTGGACCACTTGTAACTCTTATTTACTCACTTTTGTGCTCATTGTCTATAGTTGTTTCAAATGTTTGCTCTACTCATATTCAACTGATGAACATTAATCTCTGTTGGAAATCTTGAAAAAAAATTATTCTCAGTGATATATCATTTGCATTCATTTTAATAATTAATTTGAGATAACATAAATCCTAAATCCACAGTGCAAATATTCTCTACTAACTTCTTATTTATTTTCCCTTTGTGTCCTTCCAACCCCTGAAGAAAATTAGTAAATAGGTTTAGAATCTGGGGACTTTTACACATGTTAGTCTGCACAAGTTTCTTGATCAAATGCAGAAATAAACTCTGCAAAAGAATTGACAAGAAATTATGAGGTAGTACTGATACTGATGTGGGTTTCTGATTATCTTTCTCTACAACCAGTTAAACCAATCACGTCATTTAATACAACGAGCCAATGAACTAAAAGGGCATTTAAGCCAGCAGTGCCGAGGAACTGAGCAGGAGGCGCTGTTGTCTCAGAAAAAAATCAAGTTCAGATATGTTATGGCAGGCTGTTTTGACATTTATTAGCTTGACTGAATATGTAATCCAGATGTTCCTCTTAGTCAAAATGAACATCAAAAGGAATATCTAAAATAAAATTCCTCCTACCTAATCTGAAATTCCAATCTAACTAGTCATATATCAATAGTTGATATATTTAAATATAGTAGAAATATATTTTAGATGTGATTATGACTAACACTAACTCTTTCATTGAGATCTGAAATTAGAGTTTATCCTCATCAGAAGACAGTTTTAGAATGTTTTTTTTTTTTTTTTAGATAGGAAGAATGTTATTTTAGATATCTGGAAGTGAAAGCCCATTAAGCATGAATGGGAAACGTGAAGTTATATGTACTAGTAAGAATTACATTTCATATATCTGAAATCTATATTTAAATAGGAAGAATGTTATTTTAGATATCTGAAATTTTCATTTTGAATAGGCAGAAATGCATTTGAGACATCTGAAATATATATTCAGTTAAGCTAATAAATGTCAATGTAATTTAGAATATCTATATGTACATTTCTGGCTAGTATGAATGTAGTTTTGGCTAGGAAGTATCTTATTTTAGAAATCAACAAAAATTGAACAACAGAGAGGATGGGGCTTCTAATAAATGTCATAACGGTCTGCCATAGTATTATTCACAATTACAGTCTGTGTGTTTGTTAGACTTCTCTTTTAAGTTTCCTGTGTTCCTGCAGAGGCTGGGTTCTGGTTTGGTACTGCTCTAGAGCCGCCAGGCCTTAAAAGGAAATGTCTGAAGTAATCAGCAAAAGAAACCATACAAACAGCTTATAGAAGGGCAACTTTCCATGAAAATATCAAGCCTGGAAGATCAAGCTGGGGTTTCAAATGAGAAATGCTGATAGAAAGAATTCATTACTCCTTCCAGCAAATACATCTGAACTCATTTAAGCCCTCAGGTTCTGATCTGTTTGCCAAAGAAAAAACAGACATCATAGAACACATCTAAACCAGAGAGAGAAATATCTGTTTATTTCCAGTCAAGTGCTAATATATAAACCAGAAGGAAGTGACTGCAGTGACCTCGTTAGGCTAAGCAGTTCCTCCTGCTTTTGAATTTCTGTAATGTAAAGTTAATAAGTCAGTCTTCACTATCACTGATATTTTCTGTTTGTTGAACAAATACCAGGAAAAGAAAACAGTCTGTGAAGCTTATCTGTAAGTTTTTTTTTTTCTATACAGCCATTATAGATTATATTTTCACTAAAACACTAACAGAGAACTGACATTAAATCTTGAGAGGAGCCTACCAAAAAACACAGGAGAGGAACTCTTCCTGAGGCCTTGGATGTTCCCTGCTTGATCTAAACACATGCACTTGCAAGACTAAGAGTTAATAAATACATTATTTACCAGCCTTATTTGATCCCCTATCATACATGTTGCCATATTGAAAGAGGAAAGGGCTCATTTCAAACTGGTCCCAAAGATGTGTGAGCATGGATACCTCTTGCATGCAGCTGGTAATACCTGTACACTATACAGAACTATTAAACTCTCACCCTGCTCTGTTTAAGTACGTGGTCAAACCACTTCCTGATGTAGTTGCTTTTGTTTCAAATTGCTTTGACTGTGTCAAAAAACTTTGACTGACCTTTATCCAGTGGATCATTTAGCATTAAATAAATATTCTTTGGACTGGTGGCAGAGGGTGCATTATATTACAGAGCCATGCTGGAGTTCACTGAGCTCCTAAGAGTAAACCATTCTTTTACTAACTTCTGTAGAACTACAGGCCCATATAAATCCTCCTCTTCATCAGTAAGATTATTGAAAAAGCTGCGTTTCAACAATTAAAAACCTTTTATCAATGATCAATTGCTTCAATGTCTTCCAGTCAGGCATCCGGGCTAACCACACTACAGATTCACATTTTCCAGGTGTTCCATGACATCCTGATAAATGTAGACTGTCGCAGAACAACAGTCCTGGTATTATTGGACCTTAGGGCAGTATCTGACACTGTTGATCACTGTATTTCACATTAGACCACCTGGGGAACTGGGTCAGCCTTTCTGAGTCTATACTTGACTGGTTTAAATTCTACCTGAGGGAAAGAGACTTTTTTGTCAATAGGTAACTGTACATCAGAGATCACAAAAATCACATGTGGTTTTCCTCAAGAGTCTATCTTAGGGCCTTTCGTTTCTATTACTGCATGCTCCCCAAATCTTTATTAGCAACAACATAAGCTACCATAACTATGCAGGCGACACTCAGCTGAACCCATTCAGACACTGGGTAAATGCATATAAGAAATCAAGGCATGGATGAACCAGAATGCTCTTCAGCTGAATCAAGACGGACTGATTTAATAGTCTCTAAACTAAAAAAAATGATAGAAACAGCTTTACTTAATCCAGCTAGTAACCACCAATCGAGACCTGAACCTTTAGAAAACTGATCAAGACAATAACAAAGTTGCTGTTTAATCACCTATAGAAGCACTCCAGGATTAAAGAACTGATGTCTCAGCACTATACCCACTTCTCCAGGGACCAATACACTACTGCTCAGCAGGAATTTAAATAAACAATGTTATGCACTCATCTTTTATAGAATTGATTACTGCAACAGTGTCTTCGAAGGTCTGCCTAAAAGTTAATCCGACAGCTGCAGTTGATCGAGATTGCTGCTGCCAGCATACTCACCAAAATTAAGAGAGTGGAGCACATGACCAGTGCTAACTTTGTGTTTCTAGCCTCTGTATCTCAGAGAATAGACTTTAAAATAATATTTACATTAGTATATAAACCACTGAATTGCCCAGCTCCAAAATACTTTACAGACTTGTCAGGGATTCAATCCCTCGGACCCCTTAGGTGGTTCTAATCTACTTTGCATAACTTGTTCTTATGCTCTAGAAACTCCTAGAAAGCTGTAAAATTGCTGAAACACTAGGTTGCTTTAAGTCACAATGAAAAATGCATTTGTTTAGAGTGAGTTTATACTATGCTCTTTATGCATTATTGATTTGTCAGTCTAACTTTCGTTCCATTCTCATTATGTCATGATCTGCCCTGATAGCTGACCTTAACTGTTCATTTCATTCATCTGCTGGTCTCTAATTATTACTCATCTCACCCACCTGCTCTTTGGCTAATGCTGCCTTGATATAACTTCAAGTTAGATGATAATAAGACAGGTTACTATGAGACATGAGGAAATATGGCTTTATTCTTGAATAAAAAAAAATCTCTAGCTTGGCCCTAATACACACTGGAATTACCCTAAACAGCTGACATCATAAGAAAACACCCCCACTATGTTGCTTTTTTTACACTATAAAATAACCAAATTATTATGAACCACAGCATCTGTGAATTGGGTTCTCATATGCAGTTTAAATAAAGTTGGACTGATAATGAATTAGGTCTAAATGTAATTTATGTGGAGCTTTATTTTAAAAACCAACTAGTTGGTGATTTTGAAGGTATTATGTAGGAACCTTTATGTTTTGGAAACATGACCCGTGGCTGTAGAAGTTGAACAGAGGTCACTTTGTGTCTCCACAGATAAAATTCCAGAGAGATTTGGATCAGAGCTCTTCCAGAATTAAGGCCAATTGAGCTCAAAGGTAATTTTAATGAAAATAAACTCTGTAAAAGTGGTCTCTAATGTGAATACTGAGAGACGGCGGATGGCGACCGGGGAGACATATTTGAAAAGAATATAAAGCTCATGTTGGTTCTGACAAAGTAGCGCCGCTGCCAATGACAGCAGCTTCCTGTCTCTTTAACTGAAAAGATAAACTTCCTGAGGACTTCATGGAAACCACTAACCTCCATCCTCTTCATCTGGAGTCATACAAGCAGATGGGCTTCCAACAAAACTTGTTAAACTGAACCACTGCTGATAATATTTAAAACTATTTCATGTTCTGATGCTGCTTTATGATGCAGCACAATAAACCAGTGGAATCCTGAACCAGTCCACATTTTCTATGTTTTATTAGATAAACATTGTAAGTTTATAACGTTTAAAAAGAAAATACACAACAGCAAACATATAAAATGTTAAACAATCAGCTGATCGGATCAGAACCACCCAGGAATTAATACTGCCTTTATGGTGAAGAGTGTGACAAGTGTTGACGTCAGCAGTCAGACGACTATTGCTTCCTGTTTGCATCTAACTGCTGCATCAGAGGTCTCCTTTCTACATGTCATTGAAACCAGGGTGACCTCTGATCTCTGTTCTGCTGACGAGGTGCCGTGGTTCCACTGAGAGGATGCTGTGACTTCTTCCTCACTGAGACTGCACAGAGTGCTTTTGGCCTTTTGTCTGAACTCTGGGGACACAAAGTAGAAGATGAAGGGGTCTATGCAACTGTTGAAGGTGCTGACCGCCAGGCTGATCATGTAGGGGACGTAGAGGTCGTCATCATCTTCTGCCAGGCTGGTATCACTGTAGGTCAGGAGCAGGAGGAGGTTACTAGGCAGCAGACACAGAATGAAGACCACCATCACCAGAGCTGTAATCCTGATGGCATAACTGTAGCGCTTGCCTTTAGCCAGCAGGGTGCGCAGCACAGCGCTGTGGCAGTACAGCACGATAATGAACGGCAGCAGGAAGCCGCAAACAAACAGCGTGCCGAAGTATGGAAGGAAGAAGTTCTCTTGTTCATTCTCGGGCAAAGCATCATGGCAGGTGGTGATTTTGGGGTCGTCCAGCGGGTAGGTCTGTTGTGACAGCAGCAGTGGCAACATAGCAGCTAGAATCACCACCCACACCACCCCGGACATATATAGAGATAATCTCTGGCTGCGCAAAATCTTTGCATCAAAAGGGTGAACCAAAGCTATATATCGATCCAGAGCCACTAGGGCTAGGCACCAGACTGAACCATACATGTTTCCGTAAAACATGGCCATGACTGTCCGGCATAAAGGCTCACCCAGGTCCCAGTGGTTCCCTCGGAAATGGTAAACAATTCGAAATGGCAGAACCAGCAACAGCAAGCAGTCCACCACAGTCAGGTTGATGAGCAGTGTGGTTGATGGTAGATTTTTTGTCCGAAAAACAAGAACCCACAGAGCTAACAGGTTGGTGGGCAGACCAACACAGAAGGCCACCAGGTACATGATTGGCAGGTACAGGTTGGTTGTTGGAGCCTGGATCTCCTTCACTTGCTTCTCTTTCAGAGTGGTAAAGTTACAATTTGTCACCAGCCGAAAGGCTCGTAGACCTGCAGAGACCACAACATATGTCAGTCTGTAGACTTACAGAAACACCAGCAACATTTAACTAACGGTACCCTGAAATCAAGTGGGCCCAGTACTTTGGTCTTCCCTGCACCTTAAACACAGAATATGGCATCTAAGGGGTCTATCAACCATTCACCATGTTTCTCTTGTTCTTCCTGCGCCACTCATGGCTGGTATCCTTAAAACTAGAAAGTTGTGTATTTCCAACAACCTGTAGAGTACATCTTTTGCAGTTGTTGTCAGGTGTTGCATTTTCTGTGAATAGCAAAGGTTATAATAGAAGTAGTTTTTAATAACCCACCTGTGTTATGCACAGTTTGTTCTATGAACTGCTCTAAAGAGAGTAGATGAAACCATTTTGAGTCAAACATGTTTCAACTGACTCAGTCCTAATTTGCTGCACTTATAATAAATATGCTAATAAAAATTTGAGGTGTTTCATAAGTTTTACTGAGGACTTACATTTTTTTTCATTAAAAAATCAATAAAAAAAAGTTTTAACTGACTCTCAAAATTTTTGTTTTAATTACAACAAATGAAACATAGTAAAGGTGTAATTAGTGTTCCCAATGGAAAAATACTCTTTTATCTTGTTCCTTTACATTGGTACAAAAATATTGCATTTACACCTGATAATTGTGCAGCTACTCTTGAAATTGTTTTGAAGGCCTCTGAGTTTCAGAAGCAATCTCTATGTTTAATCATTTCCTGTTCCTTACAGAGTTCCTGACAGGAAACCAGTTAAAGAATTTAGAACAAAATTACATCATTCTATAATAAAAGTAGATATAAAATAAAATAAGAATAAAAGGAATATAAACTTCCTTATATAAATACAAACACCTCAAAGATTCATAGCTCAAAGTTTTTGTTGTACTTAATTGAACAGGTTTTATGCAGTATCCAGTTCTCTCATAAAGTTGGTGATTTTATCAAAGGATTACACTGTTATCAAAAAACTGCAACCTGTTTTAAAACGTACTGACTTATCTGTGAGACAGACACATGTCCAGCTGTCAGTGCAAAGTGGAAGAGGAGACTTACGGAACGACATGCTGACACATTCGTCCTGGGTGGACCTGCCCTGAAAAGGAGACGGAGAGACGCTTCCGAAGGAGGGCAGGACAGAGACCAAGAGTAGAGTCCCAACAAGAAGCTTCATTTTTATGCTCCACACGTCTGTGTCTCCGTTATATCCACAGCAGATGCTTCCTTTTCCGCTTCTAAGACAGCTGTAGAGTTAAAGACCATCAGAACAATTAAAGAGGACCTGAGGAGTTAGACACCCTGTTGTTCTGTGTGAACTCAGGGAATCAACAGTCTGGCCCGGTCGCTGTTGACCCACCCCCTCTGCTTATATTATCCAGATGTGTGACTGTGTGTGTGTTGGTGGTATGTGTGCATTAGTGAGGACCACTTTTGGGGTTCAGCCTCTTACCCAGGACTCAGTCTGATTCACACTCTCATACTTGTTAAGGACTTGGTTCAGAACTAGTTAACCGCCTTGTTCCTGCTCACTCTGACCTGGTTCTGTTGCTTTTCAGTTCTATAGTTCTACACAAATGCTCCTCATAGCAGCCAGCTATGTGTAAGTGTATGATTCAGAGGGCCAGCCTGTTTCCTTCTTGACTAATTTAGCAGTAAATCATCTCACTGTAGCCCCACCCCTTACTCTCTAAACAGCCAATCCCAGCTCAAAACAGGAAACAAGTTTCAGCTAGACTTTTTGGGTTCCACAGATTAGATTTCTAAAACAAGATGACAGAGGAATATGTACTGCATCTCCAAGCCCAGCTAAAATGTTTCAGTTAAAACTGACCCAAAGTCACATTGCACTAACTAATTAACCTAAAAGTAGCTTATCTAGCGCTAGTAAAACTAAGTAACATATACACACACACATTATGGTAACTAACTTAAATCTAAATTAAAGCTAACTAACCTAAAGCAATCTAAACTAAAACCTGAAAAGTCCAAACTAAAACCTCATCTTACTAAAACTGAACACAAATCCAGTAGACCAGCTCAAGCCCACACATCAACCCTGACTTTGGGTGAAATACTCTCCTGGTATCCTCCTCTACAGAGATTCTTCTTAAAATAAACCCTTATCAATTTTCTTCCGCTAACAAAACTGTGTGATGCAGAGTAAATTTGTCCTCACAACTCCTGTCTCAACCTTCTTTAGATAATCCATCTGTCTTATGAATTACATCAGCAATTCACAACACATCATCTCAAGGCACATACAGAGACAATTCAACCAGATCATACAGTCAGATTGATTCAAAGTTTTTTATCTAAGGAAAATCAGTAGATGGCATCGACTCAAAGACAGTCCCTCACACCGAGCATGCTTGTAGCGACACTAGGGGGGAAAACTCCCTTTTAACAGGAAGGAACCTATATCAGAACCAGGCTTAGTGTGAGCAGCCATCTGTCGAGGCTGACTCGGATTCAAGGGGACAGAAGCAGACATACGGAAAGAAGCAGACTGTTGGGATCTGGAGAAGTTCCACCTTTCTCCAGCAGAGTTCGCCGTGGATCCTCCTGAGCTGAGCCTTCAACACACCTGAGGCGCATCTCATCATCAGAGGATCCTACAGTATTTAACCAGCCTTCAGACCTTGCCTCAACGCCGCAGTGTTTATCCAGTTTGGAATCCTGTTTCCCTTGTAAGCTCTGGATGAGCTTAACCTGCCTAGCCTGCCCTCTGAGCCAAACCTGAAGACTCTCCTCTGGATTCCCATGCTGCTCTGGACAAAGAGCTGGAAACCCAAAGTCAGGGTCTGCTCTCACGCTAGAAGCAAGACGCTGAAGCGGTTACTGAACTGCATACTGGGCTTTTCTGAAACCCATCATGACACAGAGATACAAAAGCCAACTTTAAAGTTCCAGCTCCACAGGAGCCCTGTCCAGGAAACACACAGCCAGGCAGACGAGCTCCAAGTCAGCTCCGATGTCAGAGGATGAAAGAGCACAGTCAAAGAAAAAGGACTACACTTAAAAACAGACAAAGCTCCAACATCTATAAATAAAGGTGTTGGTGGCAGCAGCATAGCTGATATTTCTCTCGAGAATGGTGTCACAGCCAAACAGGAACAGACTGGCTAAAGCTACTATGGTGAGAAAAAGCAGAGAGAGCATAAAGATAGAGGTTGAACTAAGAAATACTGCAGAATGGCAGAATAGAGATAGAATGAAGCAGAATTATGAAAAGGGTCCCTATGTCCTCCAGAAGTCTAAGCCTATAGCAGCATAACTAAAGAGATAGCTTAGGATAACCTGAGCCTCTATAAGCTTTATCAAAAAGGAAATATCTAAGCCTTGCCTTAAAAGTAGACAGAGTGTCTGCCTCACAGAATTAAGATTGGTAGATGGTTCCACAGGAGAGGAGTCTTTTAACTAAAAGATCTGCCTCCCATTCTACTTTTAGAAATTCTGGGAACCACAAGTAAACTGGCAGAGTTATGTGCTCGGTTAGGAACATAAGGAGCCTTGAAGTAACAAATGCATGACTAGTTTTTCAGCATCACCCCTGGACAGGATATTTCTATTTTTTGCAATATTCCGCTGATGAAAGAAGGAAATTCTAGAAACCTCTTCAATATGGCAGTTTTGGGAAGCCTTCCTGAGTAACTAGATACCTGGACCTTCTCCCCCTGGAAGGATTAACTGAGTACACACTGAGCAGGGGAAAACCTCCACATGATCCATTCAAGTCCTCATTGGAAATCCAAGTGAGAGTCCGCTCCTTTACTCCTCTGGGTCCAACGCTTGTCTATCTGTCCGCCCTCCAACGAGTTTCCCCTTCTCTGGGTTAACCCCCACAAGCTGGATTCAAGGATTGACAAGAGCCCCCTCAAAAGTGAGTCCCTCTCCAGTTATATTCAAGCCTCAGTCAAATTTCCTACGGTCCCGGAACTGATCACTGTGATCTCCCCTTCCGACTTTCCAGTTCCGGTTCACCAGTCAACTGAGTTCCAGATCCAACCTCTGTATTTCATCTACATTTAATAAACCTGTTAAACTTTTTCCCCTGGTCTCTGAGTGGTTCTCTGCATGTGGGTCTGATCGCTTAAACCAATCATGACAGTTTCAGTTCTATAATGAGCTCTAAAGCTAGACTGAAGCTCTTCAAAAAGTTCCTAATGGTGTAAGTGGTCGCACACTTGTTTGGCAACTACTCTCTCAATAGTTTTAGATAAGAAAGGAAGATTGGATATAGGCAGGGGTGCCACCAGGAATTTAGGGCCCCATTAAAGACATCGATATTTCCCCCGCAGTGGCTATAATTCAATCAAAATATAGAAATCTAACTGCACTATTGATGGTGATTTTAATACAGGCTGCTGGAAGCTATCCAATGTTTTCACTTTCCAGGATCCAGTACAAACAACTACAGGATATATATATATATATATATATATATATATATATATATATATATATATATATATATATATATATATATATATATATATAT
>NW_015150512.1:1786719-1789588 GCF_000732505.1 Cyprinodon variegatus
TATATATATATATATATATATATATAAATATATAAAGTTTCATTTTAAGTTTTTAAAGTGGTAAAAAGATGATGTGGCCCACCTTTTTCACTGGGGCTGGGAGGTGGTTGGGGGGTTGAACAGATGGGACTGCTGCTGGTGAGTCATCTGTTTACATGAAGGAAGGATGACAGTTATTTAATATAAATATCCTGCTAAACATTTACGAGCGCTTAGGTGATGTTAACTCTCTGAAGGATCAGGCTTTTTCCTGTTGACTGGTCTGGATTGTAAATATAAATTCTCAGCTCTGTGAGCTATCCGCTTGGTTTCTGTGTTAGCACGGACACACTATAGGCTCATTACAAATGCTGGGCTAATCCTCGTTTTTTTTTTTTTCTTGAAAAAATAAAATAAAAATTGCAATTTTTATATTTTTTGTTTAAGTTCTACCTGGCCGACCAGCATGATCAGTGTGATTCTGCTCCAACCTTTAGTAGGATTAACTAAGTAGTTGTAACCAGCAGATAACTAGCTTATTTTACTCAACAGGTTAATAATTAACGGATAATTTGAACTATTCATTTAATAAATCTTTCTTGAAAAACTGGGCCATGGTATTGGACACCTTTCTCAATCTCTCCTCTTTGGCCTTTCTTTCTGTTCCTTTTGGAAAACCAGACTTTGATTTTTGTGGGGCACTGCATTATTTAGCCAAGGACCGTTTTCACCATCTGCTGCTTATTTACACATTTTCCTGCTCATTTGTTTTATTAGTGGTCTCTATCTTTAATGATGTCTGTGGGGCACTAAAGACCCTGTACTAGCAAACTGCTGCTGGCAGAGTGCTGACAGCAGGATCTGATGCACCATGCAGGACATGAGGACCAAACCATTTCTTGCAAGTTTCCATTTCTTGGGATATTCTATTTATATTTGAAATATCTAGTGGGACATATGGTTTTTTTTTCTCTTCTTTGATGATCTGCATTGGATGGCGCACAGGACGTGAAATGAATATTTATAAGCATAAAACTGAAGCCAAGAGAGACGAGTGACTATTGTTTTAAAAATGTAAGGAATAGAAAGTACAGATACTTGTGTGAAAATGTAATGATTAGAAGTCAGAAGTAAAAAGAAAAATAAGTAATGGAGTAAAGTATAGATACCTAAAAAGTGTAGTTAAGCACAATAACAAAGTATTTGTACTTCGTTACTTGACACCTCTGGTGGAGACATAGGCTGCCCTTGCTTTACAAAGGGTCCTCTTGAACAACAGTAAACTATTTTTACAGACTATGTAGGATTCCGTAGGCATGTAGAGCGCCATTTTCTCTCCAGTTTCCTAGCATTTTGCTTCAGAGTGCACAGCTCTGCATTAAACCAGGGAACCAGCTTCCTATTTTTTTTAGTTTTTTAAGATGTCAAAAGCAGTACACAGAGAACTAGCAACCCATTCAACAAAATCATCAACCAGCCGCTGGAATCTCCATCCATAAATTGTTATTTTTTCACTGGGTGCATAAGAAATTATGCCTGACCTATGGTGCCTAATGGGTGAAAACATGCTGCAAATAATAAGTGCTGCAAAAACAGAACTTAGACCAGCAAATGCACACAAAAAAAAGACTAACACACAAACATAAAAAAACACTTTCAAAGGAAAAATGCTGCAAATCAGGTCAGGTCTTTATACAATATTCTGTTGTAATGTGTATAGTAATGTCCTTCAGGAGCTGATGATCATCTCCCCCCTTCATGGTCTAATTCACTTGTAATCCGGAGCTAGTTTGCAGCTTCAAATAACTTGCAACTGGTTTTGCTTGGTAAATGAGTTTGCCTTTACATCAGTTTTGTTTGTTTTTCTAATTATTTTGTTTGCTGGTCTAATTTTTGCTTGCTTTTTTGTGTTTGCAATACTTTTTGTATTTGCATAACATGTATGTATTTGCAGTGCATTAACCCCTTAGTAAACTTGCAGGCATTGCACACCTGATAAAGGGTATTGAGCATGGGCAAAATAACAGGCAGCATAATGAAAGAATCCAGTAAGGGTGAGTTTATTTAAGGAAGGATTTCAGATTTATATAGAATGCAGGTGTGGAGCAGCTGAGCCAGGAGGAGAGCAGGGAGACTGAGAAAGGACATTGATTGATCGAGCTAATGTGTGAAACATAAACTGTCAAATCTAGGACAAATTTAAACAAGGACCAAGAATAGTGCAAAATTAATTCTGTTTGCAGAACATAATAAAACAAACAACTAAGGAACTAAACACAAATTTCTAAATAATAAGGCTATAACTGAAATAAAATAACTCAAAAGCTAGGAAAGGACACAAATAAAACCCAAAACCAAAACAGTTCTCCTGGGCCCAGGGGTGGCTCTAGACCAGTTTTACGCATGGCTAGTGTTTTGTCAGGAGGGCATAAAGCATAAAAAAAAAGACGAAACAGGGCAATAGTTGGTAATTTGATTTGGCAAAAAGCCGCTCACAGCTCTAGAAACCCCAATCAGCAGATAAAAATTGTGGTCCTACCTCAATAGGTAAAGGTACAATACAATAAATATGTAAATTACAAAAATATACAGTCATATGAAAAAGTTTGGGCACCCCTATTAATCTTCATTATTTATTTTTTTTAAACATTTGGGTGTTTGCAACAGCTATTTCAGTTTGATATATCTAATAACTGATGGACACAGCAGGGCCGTGCAGAGACCACTAAAGGGGCAGGTGCTCAAAAAAAAAAAAGGGCACATCTTATCGCATTTTAGGACAGAATATTAACAAAGTCACATAGCTTTCAGAGTTTAATGAACAATGATAAATTACAAAATTGTGAGACATACAATCAAAGCTAAGGAAAATATCTACAAAGAACATAGA
>NW_015150512.1:1789882-1804080 GCF_000732505.1 Cyprinodon variegatus
CTGCATCAAACTTTAACGTGGAACTGCAGAAAAAAAAGAACAAAAGCAAACATTTTATTAATGCATGTCACCATGAGAAAAGCCTACTCTGTTTGTGTCTTAGTGTATTTTGTAAGTACCTATATACATTTTCTTCAATCTTTCCTCTTCGTTTTTTCTTGTCAGTTTCTCTTTTCTTTTTTTCCTCATTGTCTCATCTTTTCTGTGTTGAGTGAAGGTCGATGTCTTATTTCAGTCTCTTGCCTTTCTTTTCCCCCGAAACTAAATCCAAGATTATGATGCAAAAACGTATTTTACGTCATGGTGATTTAACAAACGAACTTCAAACTTAAACAAATTTCCAACTTTTAAGCATTTTTGCTATTTTTGTTCTCTTTTGTTCAAAAGGTCAAAGGTAACAATGTGACCTGAGGGCTTATTGTATTGTTTTTCTTGCCAAAAAAAAGATAATAATAATAATTTCAAATAATAATAATTTGTGCCAAAAAAAAAAAAAGGGGGCCAAAAGGGCACATTGGGATCATGGAGCAAAAGGGGCAGGTGCTCAAGCCCCCTTAGCCCCCCCCCCCCTCTGCACGTGCCTGGGACACAGTAATATTTCAGTATTGAACTGAGGTTTATTAGACTAACAGAAAAGGTGCAGTAAGTACAAAATTTGACAGGTGTAAAAATATGGGCAGCTCAGCAAATAAGAGACATTAATATTTAGTAGATCCTCCTTTTGCAAAAACAACAGCCCCTAATCGCTTTTATTGAGTTCCCGGATCCTGGATGAAGGGATTTTTAACCATTCTTCTTTACAAAATAATTCCAGTTCAGTTAAGTTTGATGGTCGCCGAGCATGGACAGCCAGCTTCAAATCATCCCACAGATGTTCAATGATATTCAGGGCTTTGGACTGGGATGGCCATTCTAGAACATTGTAATTGCTCCTCTGCATGAATGCCTGAGGAGATTTGGAACAGTGTTTTGGATCATTGTCTTGCTGAAATATCCATCCCTGATGTAACTAATCTACCTAATCTACTCTCTAGAATACCCAATCTACGCTCTGGAATACCCATAATTCCAATTCGTATTGCAATAAAATAAAATACTTAAAAACATCATTCTATTAAGATCTTTATTGTGGTTAGAAACATATTATATGAGTGTATTTTTACCAACCGTCTAATGAACTATATACATGTATTAACATAGCAATTAAAAGTACCACTGTCTGCTTTGCTATTGGTGTCCGTTTAAATGGCTCACCATCATGTTGAAATCTGGCATGTGTTGCGGTATAAATAAGGTCTGGTCAGTCAATTTAGCACCAGGAGGGTTTAATATAAATTTTTTGCACCATTGAAACTGCAAAGAGACGTCTTAGTCCACCATTGCATGGGGGGCCAACCAGGAGTCAGTGACGGGGCCCCTAAGAAGTCGGGGGCCCCTAAGCAACTACAGTCTCTGCTTACCAATAGTTACGCATTTGATATGCCTGGTCATAAAGTTCAAATCTTAATGAAGTTACCAAACAGATTTTGTGTTTCAGTAAGTCAGTGGAAAGTAGTTAAGGGTATTCAAATCAATTAAAGGATTAGTGTACACTGTTAGACATTTCAATGGGTTTATTACAGTAACTTACTGGCAACCGTGTTGCCAGTTAGTTACTGTAATTTTTATTTACACTAGTATTAGTAGTGGTACTGTATGTCAAGTTTACAGTAACTAATGTTGTTACTATAAATTTAAAATACAGAACCACTACTGTAGGAATGCTTACTTTACAGTACAATATTGTATTTCTTTCTCTCTCTCTCTATATATATATACATATACATACATACATATACATATATATATATATATATATATATATATATATATATATAGAATTTTTCATGCACTGACTAAATGTAATATTCTTAACAAAACGTCCAAAATCTACAATCCTTACTCGGCAAACTGTTCGTTGTTCCTGCGGTTCTAGTTATTCTAAGCGCCAAAATAAAATAAAAAAAAGATGGCGTAACTAGAATTTAAAACGAAAGAAGGATCAGAGCCAAATCTAACCGTTAATTATAGTAACTTACAACAATTTGAAATACTGCGGTAGTGAACTGTAAACAATGCGTCACGTGATTCGTAATTCCAATGATGCAATGGCAATTAGAGTTAATTACCAGAACAATGATTTTGCGGCTTTGTACTGTGTGATGTGTGGTAAATTACTGTTAAAATTACAACCATGTCTAACAGTACCCACATTTTTGCACCTGTCACGTTTTTTTTTATGCATATTGCACATTTTCTGTTAGTCCAATAAATCTCAATTCAATACTGAAAGATTACTGTGTCCATCAGTTATTAGATATATCAACATGAAACAGCTGTTGCAAATATTTAGAAATAAAAGCATCATTAATAGGGGTGCCCAAACTATATATATATATATATATATATATATATATATATATATATATATATATATATATATATATATATATATATATATATATATTTGCATATTATTATTTTTTTTTAAGGGTTGCAGTCTATTACAGTAGTCTCTGTGTCAATGCTGACCCTACAGCTGTCTTTCCAGACGGCGCCCAGCAGGTGTCAGCCTCATCCTCTCCGATCACTGATCGATATGTAGCCTGATCAACAGACAAACAGCTGACTGAAATCTCGGCATGTATCGCGACATTCACGAGAACCATCCTCACAAGAAGGTGAATCACACTCGCGCTCCGAGGCCTCCCTTTCTGATGCTTCGCGCTTGCGCAGTGCGCCGCTTCCAGAAACGCAGCCGAGGAGCAACTCTCACTGGAGCCGAACCGAACAAAAGACCGACAGCCGGCCTGATCCGATCCGATATAACCTGCAGAAATGTGTTGAACGGAGCGGAGTCGGCCGGCTTCAGAGGAGTTGGAGCAGAACCGGGTCGAATCAAAAGCTGTAGACGAGAGCAAAGCGCAGAGACTGGAGCTGGGATGACTGCAGAAGCCTCATCAAACCTAGATTAGACCCAGACAGACGCTCAGCTGCAGGAGGACCATATGAAACAGACGCATGTCTTGATGTCCCCATCTCACCTGTCAACCTGAGCCCTTATGTAAACAACAACATCTGGAGGACACGCAGGAGACTTCCAGGGGCACAAGATCTCATCCAGGGGACATTCAGAGGCAGGATAACACCTGGAGGACACTCTGGAAACGTCTACTGACCTATGTTAACATCTGGAGGACATTCAGAGACAGGGTAACACCTGGAGGACACTCTTGAAACGTCTAGTAATCTATGTTAAAATCTGGAGGACATTCAGAGACAGGNAGGGTAACACCTGGAGGACACTCTTGAAACGTCTAGTAATCTATGTTAAAATCTGGAGGACATTCAGAGACAGGGTAACACCTGGAGGACACTCTGGAAACGCCTACTGACCTATTAACATCTGGAGGAAATTCAGAGACAGGGTAACACCTGGAGGACACTCTGGAAATGACTACTGACCTATGTTAACATCTGGAGGACATTCAGAGACAGGGTAACACCTGGAGGACACTNTGACCTATGTTAACATCTGGAGGACATTCAGAGACAGGGTAACACCTGGAGGACACTTTGGAAACTTCCAGTGACCTATGTTAACATCTGAAGGACATTCAGAGACAGGGTAACATCTGGATGACACTCTGGAAACGTCCAGTGACCTATGTTAACATCTGGAAGACATTCAAAGACAGGGTAACATCTAGAGGACACTCTGAAAACGTCCAGTGACCTATGTTAACACCTGGAGGACATTCAGAGACAAAACATCTGTGGGACACACAGGAGACATCCAGAGACGGGTGGAACACCTGGAAGAAATCCCGAGACAGGAACAAAAATATCAGAAGGACACCTTTGAGAGAAACTAACAAGAAAAAAACATTTGAAAGACACAGAGAGACGAGGAAGAACAATTCAAGGTAAGGGGGATTTTAAAAACTCCCTGCAGGACAACCTGTGTGGCTCCTAGATTCAGAAACATCTTTATTGGCCCAGTTTATAGAGACAGGACCACACAGGTACAACTGGTGGTCAAATGGAGACAGGTTGTTTAAAATGCCAACATTGAAATTAGAACAGATACCTAAAACTCAAAATATATTTGAATATGTGGAGCTTGAATATTTAGGACGTCCTCCAGGACTCTGGGACACAGCGGGATAAAGTCAGTAGTGGTCACAGTTGGATCTAGAGAAGGGGGTCATAGTTGGACATGTTGGGATATAAAATGATGTATGTACTTTATTTTTTTTACTTCCTGACAGATTGCATGTAACCTGGACCATGAACCTGCACAGGTGGACCTGTTTCCCTCTCTCCGCTGTCATGATGCTGGTCCTGGTCCAGGTTGCGGTTCAGGCCCGCTCAGTATCAACAGGGCGTTCTGATAGGAACTCCATCGAGGACGCCACGGTGAATGCTACTGTCATGGACCGTGGCTTTGCTGTCCACATGATGAGTAGTGAGGACGGGACCTATGGTCAGGACTCCCCCAGAATGGACGCCCGCGGCATCGTCCTCACACCTGCACCGCATCACGGAGGTACTCAAATCACGGCATCTACTTGTGGCATAATCACCCAGACAATCAGAAACCAGAGAACCATCCCATTATTCTAATCAGAGCATTTGTAACCAGAACTCAGACATTCTTTCAGTTTCACTTTTTTTAGCAACACCTTCAGAGCTCCTGTGCAGCCTTTTCCTCTTTGGAACATTCTCTGCACTTAGGAGGCTGTGACACAGAAAGTTCCAGGTCTAAGGAGTGATAAAGATCCAGGTTTAAGTAGTCGGGCTGCAAAGGCACAAAGTAAAAGGGAACAATAAAGCTTAGGTTATATTTGGAGGATGTCAGGATAAACAAATAACTGAAAGGTGTTTGTCTCTTTCTGCCTCTCGTCTCAGATGCTAGATGATAAGTCCTTTACTGAGCTACTGTAAAGAAAAAGTCATTATTCCCATCTCAACATCTAAGTTTTATTTTTTTTGCTCATCGTCACGGTCGGTATTCACAAAGCGGACCAGTTTATCTTCAGCGCCGCTCTGTTCCCCATCATCCGCCGTACCAACAACAGACGCTGTTTTTTTCTCTGTTATGTTGGTCATCAAATCAAATCAAATAAACAAGCAGCCATTCAGTGAAATGCTGATGCAGGTTAGTCCACAATAACATCCAACAGATGAAACTGTAAAATCAGAAACCTGATGGAAAAACTCAGCTTCTACTACCTCTGCTTAAGGTTAATGTAACCAATTGGCTAATAATAAATGGGTCAGTTGTTCTCATACCGGTTGTAGCTTAATAGTATTCTCTGTTTGAGTAAATTCACTTGATCAACACTTTTCTAATATTCCAAACTTAACAATAAGTAATAGAGGTGTTAATGACTCATGTTGCAATTGTATGGAGTCAATATCGCTTTCTGTCAATACTCAAAGCTATAATATCAATATTGTATCGGAACTGAAAGAGTTTATTTTGGGACATCTCTAGTTTATTCATCATGACACACATTTCTTAATCCATGCCTGAATAAACGGTTACTGTCCCTCCATTAGGGCAGGGCGATATGCCTTTTAAAGCTTATGACGATCTAATGAGGTACTATCATGATAACAATAAAACTGATGATTAAAACACTCCTTATTAATTCTTTGCAGTCATTCTTAGATAAATGTATAGCTGTTATTGTCTGCCGCAGCAATCAAAGCTTCAAAATTACAAATATTACGGGGGTGTGGGGGGACAGTAGTTACATAAAGAAGCGTGATTTTTATCACTAAACATAGTAACTACATTTACATCATATTCTTTGATTTTTGCCTCTATGGAAGAAAATTAAAGGAAAAAAAGAAAAATATTTAAAACATTTTTTAGATTTTTTTGCCTTTGCTAATTCTAATTTATTGTTATCATTTATTGTTATCATACGGAGCCCCTAAAGGGACATGGAGGAAAAAATAAACTTTTGCGAGATCCCGTAATACTTTTGCGAGATGTTGCAAAAGGTTTTCCCATGTCAGCGAACCGGAAGTAAACCAGACACACAACAGTGGAGGCGCAAAGTGTACTTCTATGGGAGGATAATACGCCCATTTGTCAGCTACAACCATGGAGGATGATTTGGAGAGGTTCTTAATTTCTAGAGAAGTCGTAAAAGACGACATTACACGAATGAAGAGAGACAATGTCAGTATGCAATCCTACGGGGCCCCTAAAGGGACATGGAGGAAAAAATAAACTTTGCGAGATCTCGCAAAAGTATTGCGGGATCTTGCAAAAGTTTCTTTTTTCCCTCCATGTCCTTTCAGGGGCTCCGTATTATCATGACTAGAAATGTATCATAATAATACTAAACGATATTATAAATGCCCACCCCTACTCTCCATTGTTTTTAGTGTCACAACCTAGCAACAAGGTAAACCCAACCACCCCACTAAGGTAGGAGCTTCTGTCTTCTCCTTGCTCAAAGGCACTTTAAGCAGCTATCTGAATAACACTGAAGCAAAAGGTCCTTAGAAGGACCCTTTAAGGCTTAGATAAGAGCCCTATGAGGGTCTCTGTGAGCATGGGCCCTGGGATGTGGGATTCCTGCTTTACCCACCAATTCACCACTTCCTTGAACATTGTCCTTCTCATCCTGCTCTCAGCCAAGATTTTCCATAAAGTCCAGTCTGTGACCACCTAAAGAACCTAACAGTGACAAACTCCTCAAAAAAAATTTAACTATTTTACTATATATTAATTTATTTAGTGAATACAGTACATTTAAAAAAAACAAGATAATGATTTCCATTCTTTAATAAATGTATTTGAAATAAGCAATTATATAACTCCATCTTTTGTAAAGCATATCAACTAAGATGATTATTACATCTTAGAATTCATCATTTTATTCAATTTTGTATTTAATAAATACATAAATTGTACATTTAAGTATTTCATGGTGCATTTATTAACTTAATAATTTTTTTTTCATGTTATATTTATTTAATTTTGGCCCCTCCACACACCTCAGGGGTCGACTTTGGTAATCAATGTCTAATCAGCTCCTAGCAATGCGTGCATACTGTGATTTTATTGTGAAAATAGGTGTTAGTCTGATCCTGTTGATAAAGAATAGAAGATGTTTTCCATCTGTCAAAAGATTCTGGTTATTTTACTTCCAACTTGGGTGGACAGAAGCAGCCAACAGACCCCTCGCTGTCGTCCCTCTCTGACTGAACAGATTCTTGAGCGAACGAATTGTGATTCTAAACAGCTTCTGAATCCTGAAAGCACGTGAAATGGTTTGGACCAGCAGTTCTTCACTGAAGTTTTTTCTCAGGAGGTTTTCTTAATATGTTACAAGCTGACTGCTTTCACTCGGTTACACCTCTTGACATTTGATTCCTTCAGACATTTTACCTCAAAACTGGCAAGCTCAGCGCCCAACGTTGCTGTTGTCACAGCAACCTGGCTTGTTGTTTTCTGCTGTAGCTGTGCGTTTCTTTGTTTTTACTTTAGTTTTTTTGCATGCGCTACTATGTTTATGTATTTTTTTTTTAGCAGATGTTACTCCAACCATGTTTTTGTTTCTTTTTGTCTCATAGACATTGCTGCTGCTGTATGGGAGTTGTTTTTTTCTTCTTGTAGATGGTGTTGCAGCTGTGTGTTTTGTCTGGAGGATGCAGTACCTGAATATGAGTGTCCAGTTGAGACACTGCAGAGGTTTTCAGGCTACTGAAGGACGGAGCCTCTTTGCTCTGAAGTGTCAGATTACAGTCAGGCGCTCCAAGGACACTGCAGAGATCTGCTGGAAGGAGCAGCAGCTCTGTAGCTTCGCACACACTGACCATCCTGAGATTAAGCTGTTGAGGTGTTAAATGAAGTTATAACTCAGTCAGGAACTCAGAGCTGTGGAATATTTCCTCTTTAACCCTTGGGGAATGTTGTTATTGCAGACAGGAAGTGAAGAACTACTGGAAATTTAAAAACTGGAATAGATATATCCCCGGTACCTGTTCCTTTGATCAGCCTGGCACTAACTGTCTGCACATGTTCAGATCGCCTCTGATTTTTAGTCAGGAATAAATGCAGTTTTGTTGGATCAAATAAAACATCACTCCTTTGTCTATTTGGACTTGCAGTCAGTCAAATATATTTTCTGGTTCACTTTTTCATTGCTTTTTCCCAAACCTTTTAAGGTGCTACTCCTCAGGATTACAAGGTATGACGAGTGCCATGGGTCATATTTTCTACATTTTCCTGCAAAAGTGTGTTCGTTATTGACTGTTCAACATTCTCAGTTATGGACTGGTCACTTCATTGTCTGTTCCCTCCTGTTTCCCAGTCAGGACTTTGAACATTGTCGCTAAGGAGATCTCTTGAGAAGTGTTTAAAGGAAGCAGAAGTTGCTTTAGAATCTCTGCTGGACTTTTCTGAATCAATGTCGCCATCAGAGAAAAGGGGTTGATCCCAGCCTATACCATGAAACATCCTCCTACTATCACAGGGGTTAGCTGCTAACAGCAGGCTGGATTATCCATTTCCTACTGGCCAGAGTTACATTTGCACTTTATACAGCAAGCAATTTTGCCAAATCTTTTGTTGTCCTGTTAGGATCTATAAATGTCAATGGTTTAAAATATGTTGAGTAGGGACACCATTAGTGGCTTTAAGATATCTTAAACTTCATATTACCACATACTGATTTTTAACTCTTAAAGGTTTAATGTTATGTTTGGCTAACCAAATTAAGAGGAGTTTTCACTGCATGAATCTGAATTTACTGAAATACAAAGGTTTCTTTTTGTACTTAACTGGTGGTGAACGGTGCAGTGTATGCAAACAATGTTACCCATTATTATTGTCGTAATATTTGCAACAATTAACTATTTCTATTGTGTAAATAAAGGATGCTTCATCATGTGTCAGTTACCATGGTAACATTGTTGTGTCTTCACAGTGGTGGACAGGCAGGGCTGCGATCCAAACACTCGTTTCCTGGTTCCTCCCCGAAGCGTCCACTGGGTAGCGCTGCTGCAGAGAGGTAACTGCACCTTCAGAGAGAAGATCCTCAAGGCAGCCGCCTACAATGCCTCAGCAGTCCTCGTCTACAACAACTCCACCGACAAGACTGTCAAGATGGGCCATGAAGGTCAGATCCTTCATTTAGAGTCTTTGATCTCAGTTTTGTAACCTTTTGATAATAATTTCTGAACTTCTTCTAAAATAAGGCCAGAACAAGTTTGGTAATTAGTCCTGAATAATATTTGACCCTGTTTCAAACCAGGTCAGAATCTTCACTACAGGAAAGTATCTGCAGGTTGTATCTGTGTGGGTTCAGCAGCTTAATGACGATCGATGAGAGTAAATTTAGCCAGTCAGGATGAATTTCTCTGTGACCTCTCTGAGAAGGCCCAGCTCAATTACAGATCGGAAGGTCACAGCTTCCAGAACTAAGAATTAACCAGATATCACTGACTTTCCGAGCAGGGTTCTGGAATCCCTGAGGATCAGGAGAAAGTATCAGACCAGTAAATGGAGGGGTACAGAGGGACTTCCTCCGAACCAGAAATGGTGCCTTCTCTCAGGACGGGTCTGATTCTTTTTCTGACTGTGGTTCTGGGTGCAGGTACCGGCGACATTGTTGCTGTGATGATCACTGAGGCTTATGGTAAGGAGATCTTGGCTCACCTCGAACGGAACCAGACAGTGGTGGTATCTCTGAGCTACCGTAATCCCGCCAAAAACATGAACCGCGGTTCGCTGGTCTTCGTCTCCATCTCCTTCATCGTCCTCATGATCATCTCCTCCGCCTGGCTCATATTTTACTTCATCCAGAAGATCCGCTACAGCAGCAGCCGTGACCGCAGCCAGGTGAGCTAAGCACACACTGCGAACACCAAGCTCAGGAAAGCACAGGATTTAGGTATCATAATATTGCACCTGAACGCAGTATCGGGATCCTCCCATCCTGGACCAGAACACAATGGGTCTAAAGGCAGATGGAGGTGAACATCAGAATGCTGCTTTTGTTCTTTTGCAAAAGAAGGTTTTATAGGCCTCTTGGATTTGCATCGTGAATTGGTTTAAACACACTCCAACTGCTCTAAATTAGTCAAAAGCTATTGGTCACATTCCAAATTCTTCAATGTAAACTTTGGTTCTCAAACATGAAATCCATGTTTAACTGATATCATGTATATGATTATGGTTTTCAACCATGTTTTTCCATCGTCTTTGTGTACACAGTAACTTAGGTTAGTTGAGTTTCACTAGTTTAATCAAGAGTTTTTAACTAAGTTAATCTTTTGTTAATACATTTTTATTTTTAGAATTGATTATTTGCAGAATTATCTGTTTGACCATGATTGTAGCTCAAATTCCCACTTTAATTTGTTGTTCTAACACACTTCCAGTTTAGCTACACAACTGCACAGTGGGACAAAAACGTAATAGTTTGAAGTGTGCAGTAACTTGATGTTTTGGGGGGGAAAAACTCTGAGGCTTTTCATTTTCTGTGGATGGAGCTTTCTGTAACTTCAAGCTGGGAGGCTTCGTCTTGGACGCTAAACTCTGTTGTCTCTGCCTGCCAGCGCCGTCTTGGGGATGCAGCCAAGAGAGCCATTGGGAAGCTGACAACGAGGACGGTGAAGAAAGGGGACAAGGTAAATAGCTTCAATTGTTTTCTGCCCCTTCTGGTTGTTCCAAAATTCACTCTCACACAGAACATAAGGACCTAAAAGAGAGAATATGAGCAGTCAGTTGTATATGATTGATGACTAATGATCTGTACAGAACCAACATCTTTGTTCTCTTATCATGTTCTGTTTAGTTAAAATGCAGAGGAACTGCTGCTTTAAATGTTACAAAGGGCTTTAATAAAGCCTCTTTCACCCTAACAACATTAGCTACTAATTTACTGGGTCAGGGTTGCATGTGAATAAAGCCAGAACTGATTTACCAGATCAAGGGTCAGGTATCATACCTGCTAATCTGCCGGGACCACTGTAGTGGAAATAAAGCCATTACATTACTGGATAAGACAAGCATTTGTGTTTTTATCCAAATACTGGTTGTGATGTTGGGAGTATATATAATTTATACTATAATATATATTTGTAATATATATAAAATGGGAAAAAAATTGGCTGCCCTCAGTACAAGATTTCTAGATTTCATTTGTGTTTCATCTTGAAACCAACAATGAAAACTTTTTTTCTAATTTTGTTTCTAAAAATAATATAGAGAAGTGGAGAAAAGTTCCTTTTTTAAACGTCTGAGTCAGGTATAACCTCTGCTGTCTGCACCGATCGGAGTGAACCTCTCTGATTGATGCAGACAGGATAGGTCATCCCTGATTCAGAATCCAAATCTTCAAACTTTTTTTTATTTTTGCGGGACAGCCAGAGCCCCGTTCTCAACCTGCAGAGCCTTTCTGCTCTAAGTTTTGTCCTTGTATTTACATTACACAAAATAAAACTCATAATATTTTTAATGCTTATAAACAGTTGAAGGCAAAAATGAAGGCGTCAAGCCAGGGAATCCAGCCTCTCTAACTGGATCAGCTGTAAAGTAATTATTCTTGATATAAACTCCAGAGAAGAGATTTTAGATTATGCTCTTTTGGTGAGTCGTTTTTAACCCAGATGACTGATATCATGATGACTAGAGTTATTTTTCTGAATTTGTCTTCTGTATTTCCTCAATTGTTTTGTGAAACATTTCTTTTGTTTTTTTTGTTTTTCAATTCAATTCATTTTGAATGGAAAAATCTTCGTGGATGGGAAGTGAAATGTTTTCAAACTTGGAAACAAAGTCCAGTGGATTTTTAAAAAAACTTTTTTGGAATGAATATGACCTGGATGTCTGATAATCTTCACTAAAATTTGTGTTTATTGGTTTGCTTCTACTTTAAAGTTGTCTTTTAAGTTTCTTAGAAGAGTAAATGGCACAAAAACTATGTAAAATTGTTTTTTCTTGCATTGTTTTGTCGATATTTATTTTACATCTAAGAAATTTCTGATGGATTTGGATGAAGAGGCTCAGCTATGCCCCCTGCCTAGACATTTTGTGCCTCCTTTGCAGCCCCATTAAAATTGTTCTAGATCTTCCACTGTAGTGATGCCTAACAACAGCCTTGTCTCCTGCTACATGTTGTTAACCTCAGCATCTATGACAAATGCCACTGCCTGGCCTCGTCATGTTGACTAAGTGTAAGGACATGCTCTAGTCTTTGTTTAGATCTTCCAGCCATTTGCTTCTCTGTCTGTAAAATAAACTGGAAATTATTTTCTTCACTAGTTTCCATAATGCCACTAAAAACTATAAGAACCCCTGGTGCCGAAGCCATTATTTGTTATTACTAATTAGCTATTTGACAGAATTCTGTCTGAAATTCTTCTTTTGTGTTTGACTTGATCAGTTAAAGCTCTATCCTTTGTATTACTGCCACCTGAAGGTGATATTTGGTACAGCCATCCCATCATTTAAAGTGTGATAAAAGCTGACCCAGTAATTTACTGGATGAATTCCATGTGAAAAGGGAACTAATTCTTGTTAGACCCTTGAATGTAAATTATTGGGACTTGTGAAAGAGTCTGACTTCAGAACAGGAAACCTTGAATTTAGACAACACTATAGGCTGATGTTTTCCATGTCTTCTAAAGGAAACGGATCCAGACTTTAACCACTGTGCTGTGTGTATCGAAGCGTACCAGCTCAACGACGTGGTCCGAATTCTGCCTTGCAAGTGAGTCTGAATCTAACACTATGTCTCAATTAATGTGTTTACAAGGTGACAGGATCAGGAGGGACTCTGAGAACATTTCAGAACATCCCGGAGGGAGCTAAACTGAAATATTTAAAATATCCATTTAGAAAAACAAATCCAAATGTACAAATTGATACTGGAGTGGCTCAGAGCAGTATTGGTCTGGGCGCTGAGCTGAGCTGATAGCAGTAGGACTCCAGCTGGAGATCAGGGTTAGACCAATAAAACATCAACCTGTGAAGCACAGAGAAAACTGTTAATGCCTGACTTATATTTTCCTATCTGCATCACTGAATCTATGTCAGGACTAACTGATAACCTGTGTGGGTTTCCTGCAGACACGTCTTTCATAAAGTGTGTGTGGACCCATGGCTAAACGAGCACTGCACCTGTCCCATGTGTAAACTTAACATCCTCAAAGCCCTAGGCATCATGGTAAGTCGACACCAACAGCAAAAGCTTTAAGGAGGGTGTGAAGGATGACAGTGTCCCCTTTGTCCTCTTTGCTCAGACCAGCTTTCCCTGTGTGGACACTGTGGTGCTGGATGTGGAGCGTCTGGGTGGCCATACATCTGGAAGCCAGAGGGCGCCACTGAGAGACCAAAACCAGCCGTCCATTAGCCTGGAGCCACTCAGTCCCCCCCACTCCGAGACCACACCCAGAACACCTGCTGACATCACTGTGGCAATTACAAGTAAGATCACAGGAGAGACAGCAAAGTGGCAAACATTTTCTTTACACTGAAATACAACGATACACTAAGGTACAGCAGCTTTAATTTGAAGTACAACAGCTTTACTGTAGCTTTGTACTTTTGAACAGATATACACTGAAGCACAACTACTTTATATTAACATACAACAACCAATAAGATGGCTTTGAATTAGATCTGTTTACAGGATTGCTTAGAGCAGACTCAAGCCCCTAAGGAGGCTGGGGTCTATTGAAGTTAGTGGGGCACTTCTGAAGAATCTGTATAACTCTATATATATATTAGGGATGGGACGATTTATGAAAACCATCCGAACCGTTCGGTTCGACTGTCTCGGTTCGATTCGCGTGTGTTGCGTTCGGTTCATGCGCGTCTCCTTTTTCTCATAGGCGAAGCGTTTACACTCCAGAGCAGAAGGTGGCGGTACTGCGACCAAAGCCAACCACCAGTAGTAAACAGAAGAAGAAGAAGCGAAGCAGCTTAGCCGGGTGTAGCAGGGGAAAAAAACAGTTGTTGTGGAGAATTGTGTGGGTATGGCGAGTGGGAAAGAACAGGAGTTGGAAGACGCTCCAGCAGCACTTTATAGGTCTGCTGTATGGGACCACTTTGCATTTAGAGTGACCTACGATGACGGCGGAAAGAAAGTGTGGATAAAAGTGCAACTGTGTGCAAGCATTGTGCA
>NW_015150512.1:1806952-1831852 GCF_000732505.1 Cyprinodon variegatus
AATTGGTAGTTGGCTTTTAAGCCTATATAGCTTGAAGTAGGACAACATGGATGAAAAGGATGGTGTGGTCGAAATACTCGCCTAATAATTGCACACAGTGTAATCAGCACCAAAACCTTACGCTGAAACTAAGTAACTCAACAGTGAACACTAATGAAATTTTACATACAAACCGGTTTGTGAGACTGCTGTGAATTGAAAAAAAGGTGATGGCCAGGCGTCGCCATTGGATTCAATGCTTATCCAATCATCTGCTGACGCTGTGGCCAGCCTCGCCTGGTCATTTGTTGTTACCATGAGGACGTAATTCAACTCTGGAGCAAGCAGTTAAACTTTAAGACAGACACAAACTTTAAGACTGACAGCAGTGGCACTCTCAGGATGAATGTCCTAACTAATATTTTAGTATATTAACTATAAATTGACATTTCACATTTACAATAATGAATATTTTTTTTGTCATATTGTTTGCTTATATTTAGAGTGATAAATCCAGTCTTCTTTTTCACTTTCCTCGTTAATGTACCATATCACTCACCCACTTTTGTAACTGAAAAAGGCATCGGACATAACTTCCTTCAAGGCCAACATGGCCGTATCCATCATTATTCCTCCTCTGTCTGTGGAAAATGTGTTGCTTTAACGTTGATTTGTCTGTTGATGCCTCAACACAACTTTACTGTCTTGATGAGAAAAAATGCCCATTGTCTTTGTCTTAATGTTTGGTGATCAGGCACCATTGAATGCCTTGGGTAATGTTGTGCTTCACCATATAGCTGCTAAAACTGACTTGCTTTTCCTCACAAGCAAATTAGTCTTGCAGAAGGCATCACATAAATTACAAGCTGCACAGAGTGATTAGGGTAGACTGACCCTGACCCTGAACTGATTCACACATCATTCCCCCCTCCTGTGCTCTGATGTCTTTGCAGGTGGAGGTCACTTCTTCAACAGGAACTCCATGTCTCCTCGGAACATCGTCTCTGAGATGGAGCTGCCAGACATCCAAGCCTCACTCGATCTCTATGATGACAACAAGTCCTGAGACCAGTCGGCATGGTTACAACCGCACATCCAAATTATTCCCCCTGTTGAGGGTTGAACAAACTGGACCCAGAAAGTCCTCGCAGAGGGGTTTCTGTTGCGATGTGCAGTTGGGATGTCTAATACTGACCATCTGGATGTTTGATCACAGAAAGACTTTACTGACGTTTCTAAACAATCACAAGATTTTAATCACTGTTACTGGGTTCCTTTAAAGTTCTTCAAGTACTCCTGGATCAGCAACAATGTTTCCAAAGATACAGTAGCTTCTGAATGTTAGTGTCTGCGGAGATGAAACCTTGGGATCTGTTACGGTTTCCACACTTGGTTCTGAAACCTAAATGACTCCACAAAGCCAAAATGTGTTTGTAAAAATCCTCAGGATTCCTTATAAGGTTCCTGAGAATGTTTTTGTGCCTGAAGTGATATGGGTTTCTAATCTAAGATTCTTATTTCAAAAAAATGCTTCCTTATACTGAGCCCTGGTTCTGCTCCATTGGAGTGGTTTTCTGGATCAGTCTATAGTTCTTTCTGCTTGTCCGGTTTTCTGCTAAATGTCATCAAGGCTTTGAGAGCTCTGGAACCTCTCTTAATCCTCAATATGATACGAAGTTCTGTTTGATTCAGCTTACTAAAATCCTTCTTGCAGAAATTCTGGGTCAAGCAACTGAATAATTTCTGGATTTTCACCATAATTTCAAAGTTCCAGGAAACTTCTGTGTCCTTATACAACTTTAGTGCTCTTAGGGATCTCATCCAGGTACTTTCAAAGGTTCTGGAAAAGGTTCTGCCATTTTTGCTCAGCTTTTTCCAGAGTAAAAAAGATCAATGTGTCAGGTATAAAAACAGGAAGTGATTCAGAGAAGAACTATAGCAGTGTCCAAGAACTAGATCCCAGAACCATTTCTTACATAATCATTGTTTCTCCGGGTACTGGCAACCTCCCATGCTGAGTGGCTGGTTGAGGATCTTATTAGTTTTGTTTCGTTTCGTCTCTCAGAGTTTGGACTCTGCTTGATGGCCTGGATCAGCACTTCCTCTGAAATTGGATCGCCTGGAACAAGTTGGAGCAGGGACTATGAACATCTTAGTGAGTCTCCTGGAGTCCAGTGGATGGACCTGCTAAATGGACTGGACGTTGATTCTGTCTTTGCTAGTCCATGAAGCCTTCTGGTTGCATTGGTGTAGGTCCAGCAGGATTCCCAAGCTCTGTTTAAGAGGATATTTTCCTTCATTTTCTAGAAAATTCCCAGTGTTGGAACCAGAGGGAACCAGAAGAAGCTGTCTTACATCGGTCCGTTAGGTGATGGACTGCTACTCTAAAGTTATTCTGAGTTACTCAGTGTGTAATAACATTAATACTAATAATCAGTATATAAACAGCATTAAACAATCTATAATCTGACTGATTCATCAGTAATAAGTGACCTGAAGAAGCTCAGCTGCTGTCCATGTCTGTCTGATTTCATTTTTTTTATTTGTTTTTGTCCATCTCTATCCACGTCTGTCTCTTTGTGACAGATGAGGATGATGATGACTCGGAGGGGTCCTTTGTGTCTTTACTGCCGCAGCATCATGTCTGATTAAATGTCATTAAAGAGTCTGCTGCATCAACTGTGCAGTCTCTGGCAGTTTGTCCTCTTGGTCTCACATGAGAAGAAAGAACCATCTCCTACTTCTGATGCTTCGTTGAACACCAAAAGCTGATACCCTTGGACCAGCACCAAAGTGAATGTTTTGGGTGGTACACACCAAACGCTTGGAACATCAACGTTTCTTGAAGAACTTGTATTATATTCTTGAAATGCAAATCAACAAGCTTGCTGGTTTGAATCTACAGCTGCTATTCCAAACCTGAACCAGAATAACAACTGAAGCTTCAAACCAGCAACCCTCTTGATAGTGAGGAATATAAGTATTTGAACGCCCTGCTATTTTGCAAGTTCTCTAAGTTAGAAATCATGGAGGGATCTGAAATTGTCATCGTAGGTGCATGTTCACTGTGAGAGAACTATTCTAAAAAGAAAGAAATCTGATTTTTTTTTGTATGATACAGCTGTTAAGTATTTGAACACCTGAGAAAATCCATGTTAATATTTGGTACAGTAGCCTTTGTTTAGAATTACAGAGGTCAAATGTTTCCAGTAGTTTTTCACTGGGTTTGCACACATTGCAGGAGGGATTTTGGCCCACTCCTCCACACAGATCTTCTCTAGATGAGTCAGGTTTCTTGGCTGTCGCCGAGAAACGCAGAGTTTGGGCTCCCTAAAAAAGGTTCTCTATTGGGTTTAGGTCTGGAGACTGGCTAGGCCACACCAGAACCTTGATATTCTTCTTACAGAGTCACTCCTTGGTTATCCTGTGTGTGCTTTCGGTCATTGTCATGTTGGAAGTGCCAGATTCGACCCATCTTCAGTGTTCTGAGGGAAGGAGGTTGTTCCCCAAAATCTCACAATACACGACCCCCAGTCATCTACCTCCCCCATGCTTCTTCATCATTCTTGTTCCTCCAAACACTGTTGGTGGAATTATGACCAAAAAGTTCTATTTTGCGCTCATCTGACCACATGACTTTCTCCCATGACTCCTCTGGATCCTCCAAATGGTCATTGGCAAACTTAAGACAGGCCTTGACATGAGCTGGATTAAGCAGGGGAAGCTTCTATGCAATGCATGATTTCAAACCATTAGGTCTTAGTGTATAACCAGTAACCATGGAAACGGTGGTCCCAGTTCTTTTCAAGTCATTGACCAGCTCCTCCCGTGCATCTCTGGGCTGATTTCTCACCTTTCGTAGGATCATTGAGATCCCATGAGGTGAGATCATGAAAACTTGAGAGGAGTTGAAACAAATAGGCCTATGTGCTTAATAGGAGAATGTACTTAAACATAATGGTTGTGTTATGTCGCCAAAAAGACGCCTAAATAATGTGTTCGCTGTTTAAAGCAGCAAATGATGTCTTGAAAATTAATTAATTTAGGACATATTTTTATATAAGCCTTTATTGAGACGCCAGCACGCACGTCACGCAGAGGCGTGGTCTAATGCGTCATACACGGAAGTGATGTAGAGTCATCAGACCTGCAGAAAACAACAGAAACGGGACCAGAAGAAACCTGATTCCGGGCTTTATCCAGAGTTCACCCGGTTGAGGGTCAGTGCAGCTGTCCGCCATGTGGATCGAGCCGGAGGAGGTGCTCCTTGCCGGAGCTCTGTGGATGTCAGAGCGGGCCAATCCGTTCTTCATCCTGCAGAGGAGGAGGGGGCACGGCCGCGGAGGGGGGCTGTCCGGTAGGTTCTGTTCGGTCCGGTCCGGTCCGGTCTGTCTCTGGGTGACTAGTGAATAAGCAATTTGATGTGTCTGTTTGGTTTGTGTTTGACGAGTTTAAGGGGGGAGGGGGGTCTCTGTTAGGTTCTATGTGGGCGGAAGGGGTGGACGGTCCACTCGGTTCGGTTCGGCTCTGTAGGAAGGAACTGTTCCATTCTTTTAGTTGGATGTTCTGTTCTCTCTCTGTGAATCGGTTCAGTCTGAACAGTTAATTGTGGGTGTTGGTCATCCAGCTAAGTTCAGGTTTTTTGGAAACAGTTCTTGCAGAACCTCAGTAACAGTCACCTCTGGTTATGTAAACTGAGAACAGAACAACTAGTTCTGGATAATTGGATGCAAAACTAGAACCCCAGAATAAGGTAAAAATGTGGCTGGCCTCAGATCTGAGGGGAGTGACGCCATGAAGACTCAGCTGACTTTGTTTACTTCCTGATAAAGAACCAGGTGATTAATTTTTGCATCATGGGGAAGGTCTTGGAGACCTGCAAGGGTTTAGGTGGGAGTGGGTCTGTGTCGTTGGGGGTCAGACAGACATGTTCACAAGTCATTTTTTGCAAGTCCAAGTCAAGTCTCAAGTCTTGAGAAGGCCTGTCGCAATAATCAATTAATCGCACAAAAAATTCTAATCACTTAATTAATTAAATAAAAAGTGCAATAATTTTCGTGCTTGCTTGTTTCTCAGACTGATCTGGTCAGACCAGTAAAATGTTAAAGGAAACAGAGAAAGTAGTCCGAAACCAATTAGTTGCCAGAGGAGGGATTGGAACCAGCAACCTTTTTCATTTCTTCCCTATTTAAACCTTCCTAATGATGGTAAAACTTGTGCACACAGATCTGCTAGGAATGATCTGAACATCATCTGACTAATTTCATTTACTTTATAGCCCCAATTCCCAACATGTTACTTAACTAAGGCAGTTCAGTCTAATCATACAGACAGATTTAACTATTCTGAACTATCATGCATTACAAGCACTGATGGTTCCAAGATTTGGACCCAAAGAAGTTCTGCAGGCTCAGGAAACCTTTGTTGGACAAATGCATGGCTGCACCACAACAGGAAATGGATGTTGGGATGTTTAACACATTGGAAGTTATTAAAATGTTACGCATTGACCTCAGAATGGAAGGTTGTGACCCAAACTGCAGGTCCCGTTGTCTCTCTTTCAGTTTTTCTTGTATCTCTTATGTAGCTTTTAGACCTTCACCATCAGGCGGCTGCAGAGGCGTAGCCAGAATATTTTTATAAGGGTGGCCAGGCAATAACCATCGTACACTAAGGGGTGGCCGAAAGTGGATAGGCGCCAGAACCTCAGGGTCAATCTACACTGTTCCAAGAGGAAAATTAACGAGCAAAACATCCATATTTTCTAAATAAAAACAATTTATACTTTCCTACAGCCTTTGCTAACAAGTAGACGCATATATTTAAACATCCGTGCTTTCTAAATAAAAGATATAGTGGATAAAAATCTTTTAGTTTTGAGATCGTCATTACTTTACTTTACTTCTATCAATAAACATTCTGCATAAAATTTATATTTACAAGCACTAATATTTACATAAATTGATTATTAACTAAGTTTTTATTAAAATTTTTTATTTATCTATGATTTCACTGAAGACACGTTTTCTCTTTACCCCATATAAAACAAAATCTAGTTCTGAAAAGAGAATGAAATCTGTATTTATCATCTTTGATGTTAGTAAATTGATGTGTATAATTAACCACAAAAACATATTAATGTTTTGAATATTCCACTTGAGAGTATTACTGCTGCCACCATCTGCATTAGAGGGAAATAAATGGTAGGGGTGGCCATGACCACCCATGGCCCCCCATCTAGCTCCGTCCCTGGGCTCCTGACTTCCCTGATGGAGGTGGTTAGAGGGTATGGTTGCACCTGTTGTGTGGTTCCCTCACTTCTTTTGGTCTACCACAGGGAGCTACGGCTTCAATGTTTTTTAGCACCATCAGCTTGTGAATGTATGTGAATTGGTGAATTAAAGGGTTCATGATAAAGTGTGTTGGGGTGATCAGGCCTGATTTAGCGCCGCATAAGTGCAGGCCATTCACCATTTATATGATCTGCATTAGCAGTTCAGTTCATCTGAATTCTTTGCTCCTTTTTTATATCTATAAAGTTTCAGTGGTTTCCAGTGACACCAATGGTTCTCAACCCAATATAAAGTGATGCATAGACAGAAAATACACATTGCAACAGTTTCTGTAACGTCTCCATTTTTCAGGAAGTCGTATCCAAATGCCAGTTTTTATTGGCTCTTCTCTTCCAATCTGATGACTTGAAGCAGGAAGTTTTGTTGGTCAGGACTCTATGGCTGCAATATTTTGGATAAGCTAGATTCTTTTAAAGGCACCATTGCAAAAATGTACAATACTGAATATACAATTTTAGGAGGTGTTTTGACAGGAAACCTTTTGGATTATTTTAGAATTGCACTGTTAAAGTTGGTTGTAAGTTGGAATAGGTCATTTGTGCATCTTTAAATCTAATATATATTTTTTAAAGAAATACATTTCCTCCATTTGTGGCTCAGTGCTTCTTTTTTTGGATGTTTTTTTTCTGGTTTTAGATGCTGTGTAGCTTTTTTGAAACAGCACGCATTTGTTGAAGACTATACTCAAAGCATAGGGAGTTTTGTTTATCTTTAGCTAAAATATCACTTCAACTATTTGCAGGAATTTTGAATATGTTCCACCAGCCATCCGTCCTCTATACCCTTCCACTTTCTCCGTTCAGTGTTGTTGAAGAGTAAGTTCCTGTCTTTAGCTGTCATTGCATGAAGTACAAGTAGTAGATAGGACACGCTGCTACATCATAGCATGACATTTTATTTTTTTTTTAAACATGTCTGTCTTCTTTTCTAGTAAAGCGGACCTGCCTTGTTCTAGCGATGTCCTTTTTTAAAATTTCTGTAGGTGGGAAATGTATCGTAGACTTAGACTAAGACAACTTTTATTGTCATGTATGCAAAATGAAATTTCGTTTTGTACAGCTTTCCATTCCATAAAGTGCAGCAGTGATCAAATGTAAACAATGTGGGAGAAAATACATGGTGCAAAAAAAAAAAAAAAAAGAAAAAGAAAAAAAGAAATGTAGACATTTTTGCAAGAATCATGCAAAATGCGAGAATCATGAAACATCATTATTACTGAATGTGAAACAATAAAAATGTATAAAAATTAGCATTAAAGCAGATGAAAATTGCCCAGATTTAAAGTTGGGTTCATTAATCTGTTCTGAAAGTAAAGCTTTTGATATTCTATTTCTCTGTTTCTGTCTAACAATAATTCCTTTAAAGTGGTCATAAAATGCAAACAGAGTTTCCATTGTCATAGATGAATAATGATAGTTCAGTCAGTGAAATAGACGTACAGAGAAGTTCACACCCCATCAACACCTCCTTTCTGTGCAAATCTCACAATTCTAAACTTCCACAATAAAACGGGTGAATCCAAACGAAGCCCTGAATTGACGTAAATTCGGGGATGCTGCCTTATTTGGTTCTGGCCTGTACTTTTGTCACGTCCCAAAATTGACATACAGTCCAGCCCACTGGTTCACTGGCCCAAGGGAGGGAGGGGTATGAAGTGTGGACTGCTGAGTCGCTTACTGGACCGGACCTCAGCAGAGAGCCATGAGCCGCCCATTCTCAGCCAGAGAAGGGGGACTAGGGGCCAATAAGGCAGGCAGGGGGAGGCACAGGGCCGCTGGCTCCCTGCCCCTGTCCCCGGGGTTCCTGGACCAGCCCCAGAGCTGATGGTTTGGTTTGAGTGCCCGGTGTGACCAAAATCCCAGATGATTTAGAAATTCCCCCCAAACATTTTTTTTTTATGTATGAAAAGCAGGAAATGTCTGGTAAAAAGATGACGTCTGGTCACCCTACCATATAAACAATTTTAATGTTTCAGTGACTGTGTGCTTGTTGCTATGATGCGTCTTTGCTCAGCAGCTTCGCTCGTTGTAAACCAACCAATCAGTGCACAGCTCATCTAAATGTTCATGAGCATACCATAAAAGGAAGAAAATCTGTCGTTTCATTCTAGGGGTTATAACCAGGCTTGCATTAGGGCTCATAAAACAGCATTCAACATAGAACTATGTTATTTCTAGCCCAACCAATGTTACACACCCTATTCAAATACCTTAAGGACCAGCACCAAATACCCTATATAATCAATCTATGACCCCTTTAAAGCCTTTTTTATCTCATTTAGTTCAAGGTAAACTCCAGCAAAGTGGATTACGCTGAGGCAATGAGAATCTTAGTAGTAACAAATGTTAGTATTAACAGTTTGCTGGGACTGGATCTTTTTTCACCCTTGGTGATGGGAGTGGTTTGCACTTTTGCAGTCTTTGAAGTCTGAACCAAAGCTTCAGGGGAAATGCAGCTTTCCCAAATTTTAAGGCAAAGCAGCTTAACAAACGTAATTTTTAAACAAGAATGTGAACAACACCTATAAAAATATAACATATAACATAAAAAAGCACATTTCGATCTGTGACAGACCTTCATTACTTTAAATCTGACCACCTTTTTTAGGTTTGTAATTTTATCTAGTTATTCAAGCAAGTAAACCATCAGTCTTCATTGGGTAGAAAAACCTAATATTAAAAATCATTGCTTGAATGTTCCTTGTCCTGATCCCCCTTTCCTAAACAGGTACTTTCTTTTTTCATGATTTACATTTTAATAAGGAACTTATCTTATTTTTTTTTGTAGGTTAATGAATTGATCAGTTAAACTAACATAAACATAAGGGGCTATGTTTTAGAGATGAAAGTGTAATTAAAGGTAAATTACGGCAACACAGTTAACTCTGCACACATGTAAAAAAAAAAATCCACAACAACTTGCCCTAAAAATATTGTTCACAAAACAACATATGACTGTCTGAAAGTTATATGATTTAAATATTGAATCAAATAAATGCATACAACTCCATAACATCAACCAAATCATAGATAGAGCTGCAAGTGTAAGAGACTAAATAAGAATAAAGCGAATCTACAGCACCTCCTCAACCTAAACCTGACCTAGGAGACGGTTCCAGTGATGTGGAAGACCCGCTGCCTTGTTCTGGTACTGAAAAATACTTGGCCATCAGCCCTAAATGACCATAGTCATTGTCCCTTACGTCCCACATCATTGAGGTCCTGGTGAAAATCCTGTTGATCCACCTTACTAAGCAAAAAAACTATTTGGACTCCCTGCAGCCTGCTTAATCCCATGACATTGTGGTTGGAGATGCCCTCATACACCTGCTTCAACGTTCCCCTGCTGTCATTTAGACAAGACCTGTTGGAAACACCAGAAGACCCAGGTGGAGGCCTCAGTAACTGCCTGGATCAAAGATTACCTGAAAAATAGACCATGGTTTATGAGTCTGTAGGATCATCAGGTTGTCAGCTGCACAGGGTAAGGTCCTCTCACCAATCTGTTTTACTCTGTTCACCTGAGACTTCCAGTAGCAGACAGACTCCTGTCATCTGCAGAACTACTCGGATGACTGTGCAGTCATTGGGGGCATCAGAGATTGACGCTAATGCTGACTGCAGCTTGTGAATTGCTTTGTGGCATGGTGTGGAAATTATTGTAGATTTCAGAAGAAGCTGGAACAAGTCATAAGTTGTTACCGTAATTGGAGAAGAATTGGTGGTAGAGAAGTATAAATACTTCAGTGTTCTGGTCGAGAGACTTGACTGGAAACACAAATGTGAAGCTGTCTACAAAAAGGGAAAGAGCAGACTGTACGTTTAAGGGAAGCTTAGCTCCTTCAGTGTTTAGAGGAATATGCTTCATGTCTTCTATAAGTCTGTTGTGGAGAGTGTGATCTCTTCTGCCAGCATTCAAATGAATTAATGAAATAAAGAAAATAATATAACTCAAGTTAAACTGTCACCAGCATGAGCTATAAGATGAAGTGGTACATGAAGTGGTTTTGTAGATGTATATTGATTCAATCTCAAGGGCAGATCCTTGTGGAACTAAGCATGTGATGGCTCCTGTGTTGCCCGGCATCCCTGCAGGTCTTCTTGTGGGGACTCTAGATGTGGTTCTGGATTCGAGTGCCAGGGTGGCCCCCTACAGAATCCTGTTGCAGACTGCGGACTCTCAGATCTACTGGAACATTGCTTGTGGTGAGCAGAAGAACTGAGAAAACATGAGCTTAATCCAGATGCTGGTCTTTTTTTTAGGTCTGTTTATCCTCATTTGTTTTGCAGGGTCATCCCGCAAGGAAATTACAGAGCATTGGGATTGGCTGGAATCCAATCTGCTGCAGACGATCTCCATATTTGATAATGATGAAGACGTCATCACCTTCGTCAAAGGAAAAATCTCTGTAGGTCTAAGACGATACATGTTTGCCCAGGTTTTTTTTTTTCTTTATGACAAGTGATGTCACTTCCTGCAGGGCATAATTGCGGAAGAGAACCGGCTGAAGCAGAGTGATGACCAGGAGGAGGACAGCGGGAAGTTTCGAGAGGCAGAGCTAAAGATGAGGAAGCTCTTTGGGATGCCTGAAGAGGAGAAGCTGGTGAACTATTACTCGTGCAGTTACTGGAAGGGTCGAGTGCCACGGCAGGGCTGGCTCTACCTGTCCATCAACCATCTGTGCTTCTACTCCTTCCTGCTGGGGAAAGAAGGTATCCTCAACCAACTACACACAAACATGAACCAAATCTCTCTGCAGTGATTACTAACTATCTTTGCTCGCATAGTGACTCTGGTGGTGCCATGGACCGAGGTGACGCAGCTGGAGAAGAATGCTACCCTGGTATTTCCAGAGAGTGTCCGTGTGAGCACCCGGAACGCAGAACATTTCTTCTCCATGTTCTTGAACATCAATGACACCTTCAAGCTCATGGAGCAGCTCGCTAACATCGCCATGCGACAGCTGCTCGACAATGAGGGATTCGCTGCTGACCGATCGCTGCCCAAACCCTGCAAGACACTGAAAAACGTCTCTGCTCTAAAGAGGTCTCGCTCTGATTTAAACCGAGTCTGATCAGGGCTGGCAGGGTGTAATTATCTGTGTCTTAATGATCCTCCCAAGTCAAAAGCATCAACAGCTGTTTTCTGTCTGCAGGGACTTTGATGCCCGAGCTAAGAACGAGCGGTACCGCTCCATGTTCCGGCTTACACAGGACGAGCGGCTGGACGGACACACAGACTGCACGCTGTGGACGCCGTTCGCCAAAATGCATGTGGTGGGACAGCTCTTCATCTCTAACAGCTACGTCTGCTTCAGCAGCAGAGAAGAAGACCTGTGTCAGCTAATTATCCCACTCAGAGAGGTAAGTCCTAAAATCTACAGAACTGAGACTAAAGCTTGAAACCAAGCCCAGGTCGCATCTGGGTCTTGGTCAACCTGTCTGCTTGTCCCTGCAGTATCATGTTCAAGGTCACAGCCATGAACTGTTATACCTGCTGAGATCCCCAGTCTGTTAGTGCACACATTGGGGCATACTCAGTCGATATTTGAAGGAAACCTGTTCTTGTGGTATGGAGCCAGAACACTTGAAGAAGACCCATTGATTCTCAAAGGAGAGGGGATTAACAATAAACTTCTGCTAATGGATTATAAACCCAAAATAGCAATGACTTCAGTCTGTCTTTGACCACCTTTCAGAATCTGTGTAACACCCCTTAAGACTGAAATATACTCCCACGTTGGGTTGTTGGGCCAGTCCGTGTGTGCCATGCGCAAGCCCAGAGAATCGCTGTACTCTTTTATAGTTGACGTGGGTGTAGTTGCAGTCACTGCAAAAACCACAGAGGGGCAGTGGTCAGCATAACAAGCAGAAAGGCAGCAAAAAAAAGGCAAGAAACTCTTGACGTCCCATTTCCAAAATGGCTGAGTGCAGTATTGTTTATTTAAGAATTTATGATTATTGAAGATTCCTAGGTGTGCTCAACAGAAATATATGGTGGAATACAACAGTAGGCTTTCCTGCTGCACACAGAGAGATGTGGCGATGTGGAAACCAACCCATTTCCTCCCTGTGAAGCCCATACGGACCTTTTTTTTTAAATGAAATAAATAAAACAATGTTTCACTTAATAAAAGCTGAATGCATTGTATACTATGGGTAGTTGTTTCAGGCTTTATTTGTATGGTATGTGATGGAATCCTTGTTTGTACCACAAGTTTGGCCAATAAACTCGCCGTATGCCGTTTTCAATCACTGAATAACCAGTAACAACACTGCATTTAACCACACTACTCCACTTCAACCTTTTGCACCATTTGATGTCAGTATAGGCAAACTTGTTCATGGAGAACAACTTTATATCCTTCCATTTGAAACAAGGCTGGTATGCACGGACTGTGCCAAGTTACAAAAATTCTGAGGTGTGCAACCTAGCACACCCTTGGAGCACACATCCTTGTGTCTTGTGCGATGTGGCGAGTATAAGCCAAGCTTATGGGGGAAATTAATGGATCACCAGCCACCTGTACCCAAATTCTGTTGGTAGACTACATCAATGTCATCTATTCTCATTTACTTATTGATGTATTGCTGACAGGAATGCTAGACATTTTGCCCCTAACTGGTTTTATTGGTTCCAGCAAATGGGTCACAAGAGGTGAAGGTTAATGATTCTCCCTCAGCTGGTATTCCTCAAGGATGTACGTCCTCAACATCTGTGTTCAAACTGATTGCTGATGGATGCAGAAGTCTCGTGATCATGCAATATTCTGATAAAACCACAAGATTGCTTTGTATAAAAAAGGAAGTGGGATGTTTCTTTAACTAAGAGCTCCATGAATCAGCTGTTGCCCATGGCAACAGTATTGATTGGTCATGTTGTTCTAAATAAAAGTACATCTCCAGAAGGTTTAATAAGGTTGTAGTTCAGCAGTAAAGTGCTTGTTAAAAGGATGCTGATTTGGACATTTGTCCGAGACTAATTTCAGCTAATGCTCCTTGTTCATGTATTTACACATGATTATCTGCTCCTCAGGTGACCATTGTGGAGAAGGCGGACAGCAGTAGCGTCTTACCGTGTCCCGTCTCAATCAGCACCAAGAATAAGATGAATTTTCTCTTCGCCAACCTCAAAGACCGAGACTTCCTGGTGCAGCGAATCTCAGACTTCCTGCAGCGAACACCTGACAGCTCATGGGGCGACACCGGCCCGCTGCCTCTGATTGGTTCCTCGGTGAGTTAAATTTAGTTCAGGAGATATTTTACTGTCAGTATCTTATGTTTCAGTCTAATGTCTCCTTGTACCCAGGGGTCCTCCAGCGTCCTCCCGTCCTCTTCAACAGGATCTGACTCCGTCCACAAGGGGCGCCATTACCACCCTGGTCTGCCTACTGCAAAACAGAGTCTGCTGCAGCTATACCATCGAGATGGTCCAGAGGACCTTGGTCCCAAAGCTGTAAGTATGGTTCCCAATGGAGGAATGGTGCATGGTAAGGAGACACTGATCAGCCGTTCCTCACCTCCTCCCTCGTGCAGATGAAGGAGAGGATGAAGGAGGAGGCCTGGAACATCCATTTTTCAGAGTTTGGTCGAGGTGTCTGTATGTACAGAACCTCCAGAACCAGAGAACTTGTCCTCAATGGGATCCCAGAAAGCCTGAGGGGGGAGCTGTGGTTGCTGTTCTCTGGTCAGTGTTCAATTCATAGTTTGTTTACTTCAGAGATGCTCTTCTCCTCCATCTTCACCTGTGTCACCCTTAACTTACAGGAGCTCAGAATGAAATGGCATCCCACCCTGGTTACTACGGCGACCTGGTGGAACAGGCCATGGGGCTGTGCTCATTGGCTACTGAAGAGATCGAACGAGACCTTCATCGCTCGATGCCTGAACACAGAGCCTTCCAGAACGAGATGGGTATTGCTGCGCTGCGCCGGGTACTCACAGCCTACGCCCACCGGAACCCAAACATTGGTTACTGCCAGGTACTGAACTAAAAACTACTGGAGCGCACTGAGGCTAACCCAAGATTACCGTGGCTTCTAAACCGCACCTGAAACTACTGTTGGGTTCCTCCAAAAACTACCGAATACTTTAGGTATATTAGAAATCCTTCAAACTATTAGATTATTGCCTAGATAAATTCAGAAACAAGATAACTTCCAAAACTGATAAGTGGGCTTCTAAGTATGCTACCAAACCACTGCTGGGAAAAATGAGAACTATTAAACTTCTCTCTGGTTTGCTCTGTAACCTCCATATGGTCTCTTGGTGCGTTGGTCCATTCCAGTCATGAAAACTTTCGAGAGGGATTATCCAAAGGAAGTATGCTAGGTACAACAGTTTTTGACTCTACTTCTAGTAAAAAAAAAAAAACATAATAATGGAAGTGAATATTTATAATGCTGTTGAGGAGCATCTAGTGAAAGGATTTCTGTTGAAAAACTTGACAGGATGTCACTCAGAATTTATTGCTCACTGCAAAAGGGATCAGGACTTTCCAGACTTTCTAAAATACCATTGTATCACATCACCATCTCTATTTTTAGAGGCCACAGTAATGTACACAGAGTAAAAAAAAAAAAAAAGAGCTGCAAAGGCAGAATGATTTGACCAGAAGAGAACCTGGATCTTGTTGATTCGTGCCATTGTCAAACTTTCGTTTGTTTCAATGAAAGAGTTCTCCATGGCCCATTCTGTCCTTGCCATGGTCTGTTTCATTGTGAGTCCTTGTCTCCTCCAGGCCATGAACATCGTCACCTCTGTCCTGCTGCTCTACAGCACCGAGGAAGAAGCCTTCTGGCTGTTGGTGGCGCTGTGCGAGCGCATGCTGCCCGACTACTACAACACTCGGGTCGTAGGTAGGTAACGCCGGTCCCATGAAGTCAGAATTCTGCCTGGATTGCACATGCATACTAAATACTCAAACGGGCAGTGGCATATAAAGAAAATGCATGTAAACTTTTCTCCACACACATTTTGAATGTTTTATGTGTGCAGATTAAATACCATGAGCCCTCCAAATTTTACAAGCACGTTAACATGGTCCTGTGCTCGTGGTGCTTGTGTGTGTACTTGTTTCTGTGTGCTTCTGTCAACTTTTGCCACTTAGATGACAGAATTAACCATAGAAATTAAAATCTCTCTGATTGGCTCCTTTCAGGAAATCCTGCCTCTTGAAGCAGTGCTGTTCAAGACTTCCTTGAAAGTAGCCAATCACAGGTGGTTTACTCTCTCCAGAAGATTCCCCTCCCAATGTGACAAAAGTTGAGCACATACAATCCATGGTGAGGTTTGGGAGAGCATCACAGGCGTCAGCAGAGCTAGGGTCTAGGAGAAGACTGGGTTGGGTGTCTGGGTGGAAACCGCCACCTGGTTCCGTGGGCCGTTGTCTTCTCTACGTGGCATGCTGTTAAAGTCTCAATGGGTCTTTGTCTCTGCAGGAGCTCTGGTCGATCAAGGAGTGTTTGAAGATCTGACGCGGGCCTTCCTGCCTCAGCTCTATGAACACATGCAGGACCTGGGAGTGATCACCACCATCAGCCTGTCCTGGTTCCTCACCCTGTTCCTGTCTGTGATGCCATTTGACAGCGCTGTCCTGTTGGTCGACTGCTTCTTCTATGAAGGAATCAAGGTCATTTTCCAGGTACGGACCTGTTAGCTACTGACTACTGGTCACCGGTTTACAGAGGAAAACCAAACGGCAAATCTACAGTCATTCCGTAAAAGTAGGTTTGCTGATGAGAATCTTCATCAGCAAACCTACAGTCCTTGAGCAGTGAGCTTCTCTGAGTACGGCTAAGCCATTAGTTCATGTATGCAACCTAAACAGGATCACAGTTCGGTGTGAACGATCCGTTTCAGAGTTCTGCTGACTAAAGAAAAGTCTATTTAAGCTGTAAACTATTTCAAGGTTACCAGCCTGTAGATGGAGATTATAAGGAGTATTGCATTATCTGCCGAGCTGTTCTTTGACCTCTGACCTGATCCGTCCACAGGTTGCGCTGGCTGTCCTTCATGATAACATGGATGCTCTACTGGCCTGCAGCGATGAGGGGGAGGCTATGACCATCCTGGGCAGGTAAGAGCTCCTAACTGATTCAGACTATGATTAGGTCAGGTCTTTCCACATCTACATGTAAAAGCTCTAAAGAAATTAGAATATGCTGAAAAGTACCGTATTTCTGTCTCTTTCCTGGAAAGTAAAACTCACCTGTTTTATAGATAAATCAGATACTTTAATCCTGGAATTCTTGTCGTTCTGTTGATTATAAGTTAAAAATATTAAAACACTTCTAATCTGTGTTGTAAAACTTGAATTTCAAAAAGTGGAAGGAGAAAAAAAAAGTGGTGCAAAGAAAGGTAGCTAGAACCCCTCCAAGGACTCCAGCATTTGACCTGAGGACTTCAATGCCCGTGTGATCATGAGGAACGGACCCCAAGCTCTTAACCCAAGTGATGTATTATTGGACTTCTGTGCAAGTCACTATTTGTTCATATCACACACAATGTTTGGAGTCCCATTCACAAGTGAGGGGAGAATCGAGCGGGAGATTGAGAGATGGATCGGTGCAGCTGCTGCTTTATTGTAGGTGTAGCACGGTTTGCAGTGGTGAAGAGAGAGCTGAGCAGAAAGGCAAAGCTCTTGATTTACTGGTCAGTCTACGTTCTTACCTTCACCTATGGTCATGAACACTGCATCATGACCGAAAGAACGAAATCCCAGATACCCGCAGCTGAAATCAGTTCTCTACGCCGGATGGCTGGGCTCTCCCTTAGAGGTAGAGTTAGGAGCTTGGTCATTCAGCAGGGGCTCGTAGTATAGCCGCTTCTCTTCTACATCAAAAAGAGGTGGCTGAGGTGGCACTCTGGAGTAATTCCAGGCACTTCCTGGGAGGAGGCCCAGGGGACAATCCTGGGCACGCTGGAGGAAATATGTCTGGGAGTCTTTACTGATACTGGTGACCCCATGACCCGGTCCCGGATGAAGCATATATGAATATATATAAGATTTAATTAATTCTGTAAAAAAATATATAAAATAATAACTAAATTAATTCAAACATTTTTCAATATATTTTTGATCCAGGCCATGCTGGAACAGATCTAAGCTCAGTTGTAAACCTTAACAAACCATGAGTTCCACCTGTGCTGCAGGTACCTGGATAACGTTGTGAACAAACAGACCGTGGCTCCGCCCATCCCTCACCTTCATGCCCTGCTGACCAGTGGAGATGACCCTCCCCCAGAAATTGATGTCTTTGACCTCATCAAGGCATCCTATGAGGTCAGAGTGATGTCACTTCCTGTCTGTTAAGTCAGTCATTGCAGAAGGTTCAGTAGCTTTTCGTCAGTCATTGAGAAAATATGATCTAAGCATGCATTCAGAACCTTTGTTCTGAACAGGAGCCATGTAACAAAGTTAGCCAGAAACCCGCAAACAGAACCAGGTGTGATGATTTGCTGTACTAAGAAAAGCACTCAGCTAACCTTCTTCTACTGTGGCATAGAAATGTCCTACATTATCAGAGGGAGATCATCTGCCTTCTTCTTCTTCATGTAGAAGTTTGGCAGCCTGCGGTCTGATGTCATTGAGCAGATGAGGTTCAAGCAGAGGTTAAAGGTCATCCAGTCTTTGGAGGACACAGCACAGAGGAGTGTGGTGGGTGTGGCTGAACATTTGATGTCATGATTTGAGGACATCTTTCTCACAGGTTTGTCTCTGCAGGTGAGGGCGATGATGACAGAGTCTGCATTCAGCATCGAGGAGTTGGAGGAGCTTTACTGTCTCTTTAAGGTCAGAAACATTAAATGCCTGGAATTCTGGTGTACATATCCTCCTCGGATCCTCTTTGTCTAACATGTCTGTCTCTGATCCGATTCAGTCCAAACATATGACCAGCTGTTACTGGGGGTCCAGCAGCTCAGCAGCGGAGCGCCACGATCCTAGCCTGCCATACCTGGAGCAGTACCGGATCGACCCAATACAGTTCTCTCAGCTCTTCTCTGCCCTCTCGCCCTGGGTCTGTGGAAGCCACACTGCTATGTTATCGGCCCGTCTCTTCAGGCTGCTGGACCAGAACCAGGATGGGCTGGTCAACTTCAAAGAGTTTAGCACTGGCCTCAGTGAGTCTGATTCTGAGAGCTGGTGAATAGCCGCCTCCATGTCAGATCTGGTCTCATGCAGTTTTTTGTGTCCCTGCAGGCGGGATGTATCACGGAGACATGATGGAGAAACTGAAGCTTCTCTACAAGCTCCACCTCCCCCCAGGTACCGCCCCACAGTTCACCTGATACACAGATCAGAACTGGAAGATCTGACCTGTTCTGTAGAGCACAGATGAGAACCAGAACTATACCAGCTGACCGTGCAGGGGTTCTACCTGATGTGGTCCAAACACCTTGACGGCCCTAGGTGTTCTAAGCTAAGTGCGGTTTCTGGATCAAACAATACAGGAACTTTAAAATGTGCATGTAGTGTAGTTTAAAACTTTACAATGTAGTGTTTCCCTTCAAAGTAGGTCAGGTAAGGAGACCCTCTGTACCTGAACCACCTCTGTGACAGAATCTGAAATGGTGCTGCGTCATTCAGGCCAAAGTTACTGATGGTTCGGATGAACCGTTGATGACTGTTCTCTGAGAAGCTCCTGGATGGCAGACCATGTTCTCACCTCTAGAGCCTGCAGTGAGGGCGGGGCTAAACTAGTGGCGGTGAGATTGGAGGGAGGGATAGAAAAGCATGGGACAGACTCTGATCCTGAGAGCAGAGGGGAGCTGTTCTGATTAAGCTTCCTGGTTTGAGACACATGAACTGTTTTATTTAAAAATCATTATGCCAATGTCTTTGGCATAATAAATTTTACCACCTTGATTTTAAGTATTACATATTGAGAAAACACTATTATTCGGATCCACTCAGGTGTGTGATTTTCCACTTACAGACACTTGGCCTTCCTTAGAGCTCGTCCCATGTCCATTCGTGCTTCGCCTGGGAATAACATTTATTTATACATGCTGTAGAATCCCACATTTCACTAAATTCTACATAAACCAGGATGCCCAAAATCTGCTTAGATACATTTATACCCGCATATACCCCATTTACACTACCCTTGAGAACCGTGCCGAGACCGGTCCGAGCTCAGTAACTGAGATAACTTATCGTGTGTAAACTGAAAGCAAATTGAACTGAACCGAGATAGACACAACCGAACCGAGATAACTGCAGACCAGTTCCAGAGGTGAGCTCAGCTCAGTTTTTCCCTAGTTCGATTCTCTGATACCAAGAGCGCATGAGCAGAACGCGTCATCTCCGTCTGGCTGCACATTCCGATTCACACTCCATTCCAGTAGTTGGCGGTAATACCCCTCCGGAAGTTGCTTGCCAACCAACACAAAACAGAAGAAGAAGAACAACTATCATAATCGAAATCTTCTCCACACAAAATTTGATTTGCTTGATTCCCTCCTCCTTCGTCTTCTTCTTCTTGTGTTTTATGGCGTTTGGCAAACAACTTTTGGTGCATTACCACCTCCAACTGCTTGATTTCCTCCTTCAATACTGGCAGTAATACCGCAGATCGTCACTAGGAGGCGAGGAGTCGAGGAACCAAGATAGCGTGATGTGTAAACGGTCTTCAGAACCAAGCTCGGCCTGGTTAACTGATCCGAGCTCGGACCGGTCTCGGCATGGATCGGTTTTTCAAGGATAGTATAAATGGGGTAATAGTGTCTGCTTGCACCATGTTTCCTACAACAAAATCTGCTCACAGATGTTTGTTTGTTTGTTTGCTGCAGCTCTGTGTGCTGAGGAGGCGGAGTCTGCTTTGGAGGCCACTCACTTCTTTACCGAGGACCAACAACCAGGTGAGCACACTCTTTGTTCATAAAGTTCAGAGCTCATAAAAGCAGCATCTTCATAATGCTTTTAGAAACAGAAAATGCAAAACTCAGAAAGAGCCACAGCCCGCTAAGTATTAAAAGCTTTTAACCATAAGAAGGGCTGGTTCTCTCTTAGCACGATTAAAGACCCACTGACACCAGAGTAAAGCCCAGTACTCTAGTCTTATGGTCAGGAAGGGTTGGACCACCGTCTCATTAGCGTTTTTGTTTGGGCCAGCGGCTAAAGGAGCTGGACCTGAAAACAGACAGAAACGGGTCCAGACCCCCACAGAAATGGATGGACAGGTGGAGGGTTAGCTGTCTTTCACCTGCAGCAGGTTCTGTTTCCTCCTGTGACTCTCAGCTCTGACTAACACCATGATTCCTCCTCCTCCTCCTGCTTCTTCTTCTTCCCTCTCATGTCTCCTTTCAGAATCTTCCTTCCTGTCTGATCTGGACTCTGTGCGGAGGCAGGAATTGGCATCAGGTTTGTTTGAGTTTTTAAAACCCCTTTTTTTTTAGCCCCGCCCACAGCAGGTGATGTCACAGTGCATTTTTCATCCTGTGCTGTAAATCAGCAGTGGTTCAGTCTAGGTTGTTTACGGTACTGACCCAGATGGTCTTGCTGCTTTTTAACATCCTGGTGACGTTGACAACAGCAGCTGTTGCTGAAACAGATGTTTCACCAGATGTTCTCTGTGTAACTTGACTCCGCCTACTGTGCTGGAACATCTTTATTCTATCTTAGCTGATTGATCGCTTCAGGTCACATGACCCAATAGGAGACCACTCTGTTGAAACCTTAGTGCCTCAACATAAATACCGCCGAGCAGAGTAGGGGTGACATCACTGATTGGGGGTGGGTTATAGGTGTGTCATAACACAGTGTGATCTCATTACTTTACAGTGCAGTAAAGATGATGATGATGGTGATATCTGCTTTCATCCTAACAGGTGAGGAACCAAAGACTGGAGAAGAAGAAGAGGAAAAGAAAGGTGAATATGCTCCTTACATTTAATCACAGCTCCTGCTCTGCCCTTTGCTTATGTCCTCCTTCTTGTCCTGACCTGCTACCTTGTGTTCTTACCTGCCTGCCCTCTTGTTTCAGAGGTGAAGGACTACAGGTATTACTTGAGGATGTGGGCTAAAGAGAAGGAGCCCAAGAGAGAAACCATCAAAGACTTGCCCAGGATGAACCAGGTGAGGCCTGATGCAGGTGAGCATTCTCTGACAGTGAGAATGTTCAGCAATGATCATCTGTTAACCCGTTTACAGGAACAATTTATTGAGCTGTGCAAGACGCTGTACAACATGTTCAGCGAGGAGCCATCCGAGCAGGAGCTCTACCACGCCATCGCCACTGTTGCCAGCCTGCTTTTGCGGATAGGAGAGGTCGGCAAGAAGTTTGGCAATGGGGCCAAAAAGTGTGAGGCTCAGGCCCCACCTCCTGCCCAGCAGGTGGAAGAGGGGCCCGGCGAAGGAACTTCGGCTGAGGCCCAGATCTGCCGTGCTCTGGCCGACGCCCAGCTGGAGCTGCCGGCACCGCAGACATCCGACGAGGAAACGAAAGACGACACATCTGTGTCTTCGTACTCGGTGGTGAGCTCCGGTTCTCTGCAGTGCGAGGACATCGCTGATGATACCGTGCTGGTAAGCGGAGAGCACAGGCGGGGCAGCACGCTGGATGCGGATTGGTCAATTACTTTCGAGCAAGTGCTGGCCTCACTATTGACGGAGCCAGCCCTTGTTGAGTATTTCGAGAGGAAGACGGACATCCAGGTCAAAATAGCCGCTTGTAAGGCTCAGCGTGCTGTGGAGCATCAGATAAGCTCTGCGTCAGACCATGAACTCAACCAGCATACCTCCTGACTCACCTGAGCACCTTACTGACCTGAGCATCTAATTTCCTGATAACCTGTCTGACCACTTTACCGATCACATCACTACTCAATCACCTGACCCCTTGATTGGTCACCTGATCCCTTGATTGGTCACCTGGCCCAGTGATTGGTCACCTGCCCCCCCCCGAGCGGCCATCTGGGCCCCCGATTGGTCACCTGATCAGTCACGGCCTCCATTCGACTCTAAGAATCACCCACAATGATAGTGACCTGGAGTTATCAGTCATTTTACAAGGAAGTCACTGACAGACCTATGATATCATCATCATCATGTGATTCCTATGTGTGTCATAGTAAAAGCTTTTATGGAAGTGGATTGTGGGGCTTTTATTGTGAAAGAAAAGCAGAAAGTGTTGGTCGTTGATCTCTTATTGGTTCCTGAATCTGCTACAGAACCAAAACACACAGGCATGTAAAAACCCTGTAGTGAATATTTCATAGAGGCGATATCACAGCAAGATGATTTTAAGAAAATAATGACTGAAGGAAAGCAAATAAGTTCAGTGTTTGTATTTTTTTCATACTTTTATGCCTTAGCTTTGTTCTTTTTGTTTTCAGTGTACCTCCTGTCCATAGTGACTTCACAGTATTTTTTTTTTTTATCTGTTTATCTGCCTGCTTTTAAATCTGTTGTATTGATTGGTTATTGATCTGTTCTAATAAACCTAAAAGGACCATCCTTCTTCTTCTGTGGTGCTTGTATGAATGTTGAGATTACATGAGAGGTGGTTGCAAACATCAGCTTTTGACAGCAGCTTGGTCTCCATTGAGGTTGCATGACTCAGCAGCTGCAGAATCCTCTAGAGGGCGCACTTGTATTTGAACAAAACTCCACACAGAGGAGGATCTGCCTTGGGCTGAATGCTCAGTAAGTATTTATCCAGATTCAACTGGTGTTGCTGCAATAATCCAGTCCAAGAAGGGGTCAATTGGACTTAGAACCTGAGCAGCAGAACCTGAAGTTTAACACAAGAACCCCCAGCCTTTTCTGACTGCTCCTTTTTTTACTGGAGGGCCCAAAATGACACCGCTGGGGCAATTTGCACCTCAAGCCACTTTTTCTTATGTGAATGCAGCCATTAGACAGTACCATAGTGCCAGCAGTTTCGGTCTGAATGCAAGTGTTATAGGCCATAGTATGGAGGCAGTATCATGAAACTTTATAGTTTTTATTTTTTTATTTTCAGTCCTGAAAATGTATTATAAATCTATACAAAAGGTTTCTGATCACAGCATTTTAATTGGAAACATTACGGCTCTTGTAATTCATGCATTTTAGTCCCACTGTTACTAGCCCACAGCGTACAATGAGTACAGTAGACTTTAAACAAAGCAACTTTGATGTAATCAGAACACGTGTGAAATGTACGTGTCACCATGTTTGCTTTTGCATATAATTTCCAATACTGTCTTTGTACATATCATCGTTTTTTCACAAAGAAAGGATTAGATGTTTTATTTCCCCAATCTAACTTGAATGGTTAGTTTGCCTACTAAAACACCTAAGACCCGAGCTAAATAATTTCATATTTTGCCATCATCCATGTGGTCAAATGCCTTAGAAGCATAAAAAAGAAATATAGCAGAGTTCTGTTTTCTGTATTTGTGTACTACCTCTTTCAAAGCATAGAAACAAATATGAGATGTTTATTTTTAAAACTTAATTGCTCATCAGTGGTATATACATATTTTTGGAATCTAGAGGGTTCTTTGTAAAGGTTTAGATGGCACACATGCTAATGCAATGTACCTATAGTTTTCGATATTGGGTATCTTTCCTGTTTTATCTTTAATCACTGGGACCAGTGAAAGGCACAGCATAGAGCTGGTCAGTGTACCGTGTATCAAAATAGCAGAAAGCCAGAAAAACAGAAACGTTGAAAAACCAGCATACAAATGTAGCTGTAACTATTTTGTTAAAAGCAGACAAACAATAATCTTGACCAAACAATTATAAAAGAGAAAAAAACCTTTATTGACAACATCGCTGACTACAAAGTCCTTTCAGGAGTGGGTGTTTATCACTGCACAGGACTTTGTACAGTAAACACCCGCCGAATAGAGAGAGCTATTTTGAACCATTCTGGAGGGACAGGAATTCCTCCCTCCAGCAGGGGGCGCAACCGTCCTATTTGGTTACACTTTGCCTCTCTAAATGACGTCATGAACCGCGAATATTATCAAAGCTCAAAGCAGAGCCACAGCTCCAGGTTTATGGCAACACAGGTCTGTCATGGTGCAGGAGTTTCATGTAGTCCGGTGTTTCCGCTGCCTGAGCTTCCAGGTGCAGCAGGTAAGAGTCCACTTAGCTGGCGACTAACTTCTGGTCAGAAGTTTATTAGTTTAAGAGCAAAATAATGAATGTGAACCTAATATAGAATCAGCTGTTCGGTTATTTCCTTTAAGACGCTCAAGAACAAACAAGAAGATAAAATCTAAGCGAAGAACCAATCAGATTAAAGCTAAATAAAAACAATTGCCGCTGCTACTGTATGTTGGATCGATCTGAATTCTTTAGGTTATCAATGCATCCGGTTGGTTCTGAATCCCTGGAGTAAGGAACTGAGATGAAATTATTGACATATATCAGTGGGTTTTAAAGGAGAACCACGGAATAGGATTAGGGCCAATGAAAAAAATTTAAAAAGTTAACGGATTGTTAAGTTTTATTTCTGTATTGTATAAGAAAAAAGTCAGAATTCTGACTTCTTTTCCTCGAAAGTTCGGACTTTCTATTTTTTCCTCGAGAGTTCGGACTTTTTATTTTTTCCTCGAGAGTTCGGACTTTC
>NW_015150512.1:1832766-1857559 GCF_000732505.1 Cyprinodon variegatus
TTTTTTTCCTCGAGTTCACACTGAATTCTGAGAGCTAACAAACATATTAGCAAAAAGCCGTAGCCATGTCAGTTTTATAGACTAACCTAGCTCTCTTTTAATCACCTTCTGCTCCTCCATTAATGAAATAGCATCACCAGGGACCCCTCGGACCCGTAAAAAGTCGCCTAATTACGTCATTTTCCACCAATGTGTTACTGGCCCTCCCAAACATCTCACATGTTTGTCAGTAAGGCTGACTGCTCACACATCTCTTCCTTCATGGTGCCCATCTACATTAAGATCCAAAATTCTGAGATGAAAGTCTGAATTCTGACGTTTTTCCCATATTAAACTAAAATAATATTTCACGATCAGTTAACTATTTTATTATTTTTTTTTTTTTTACAGTTTCCCTAATCCTCTTCTGTAGAAAGCCTTATCAGTGCAGATACCTATAGTTGTCAAAGTTCAGCACAGGGGCCATTTGGTCTCTTTAATAACTTTTTCTTTGGTCTCCATTTATATAAAGTGTCTAAACTTGTCTCTGGCCTTAGCTTCCGGGTGCTGCAGGTGTAGATATGCACCTGAATTGCTTCTTGTCTTTTTTTGAAGTTCAGGACCAAAGGGTTTTGTTCTTCTCCAGTGGAGGTTCTAGACCAAATTTCCACAGGGCCTCAGAACAAAAAACAAAATGGTCTGATATAGTAAGTGGAACAGAGCCTGTTGGAGCCAATTATTTTTTGTTGATAATTAAAGTTTATTGTTTTTGTGCATAATCTAGCTAAGTTTATTTCACTTTATTGTTTGATATCTGTTATGAGATTATGTTTTTTGGTTATTTAGTTATGTTTCTTTGTTTTTGGTTTGTTATGATTAATTTGGGTGAATTATATTTATAAATAGGTAGTCAATGGTAGGACCAGCATGCATCGGGGTGGGCGTATGTTTTTTTTTTTTTTTTTTTACCAATGTTAGTGTTTTTCTGTATGCTTGCCTGAGGAGAAAATAAACTGATCAAACTAAAGGAGTTTACCCGGAACATTTTTTCTTTTGCCCGTGTAACATTAGTCCTTGGTGCATCTGTGGCCTTTATGGATTTCCACTTTTATTGTGTCATCAAAGCTGGGTCACTACAGAGCCATTTACAAAACTAGAGACTCCAGATATAGGGGGAGGGGACTACCAACCTGTTGGCCATGGTTTTCCTATTTCTGGTAATTTGATGATCAGCTGATCCTTGCATGTAAAATCAATTGTAACCATTGATCTCAATGGTTTAAACTTTTCATTTGGTCTGCACTATGTTATGCAGTTAAAAAAAAATTTAAGTGTGTGGAATTCTTTTATTTTTTTGTTTTTGTGTTTTCAATAAAATTAGACTGAAACATTCAGGGAGAGTTCTGATGTTATGACTCATGAAATAAAAAGAAGGAAACGCTGCAGCTGCTTTCAGGTAGTCGGTTTTTTCAAAAGCAGTAACATAAATGCAACTACAAAAAAAAATAAGTCTGAGACAATCTCCAGTTTGTTTTAGTTTACCAAGATAACTACCATGAAAACCTGCTAACTCAGCAGAACCCCTGCTGTATATATCCTAGCGCAGGCATCCCCAAACTCGGTCCTCGAGGGCCACGGTCCTGCAGATTTTAGAGGTTTCCTTGCTCAAGCACACCTGATTTTAATTGAAAGCTGATTAACAGGCTTTCGGTCTACTGCAATAATTATAATCAGCTGTGCTAAAGCAGGGGAACCTCTTAAACCTGCAGGACAGCGGTCCTTGAGGACCGACTTTGGGGATGCCTGTCCTAGCGCACCTCTAGTCAAGAACCTGGCCACCCTGACCTCAGTTCCAATGATCAGGACTTCAGATGTTCTGACCAGAATTTTGTTCCAAAACTGAGTTGCATCCAGCCCCAAATTAAATGTTTTACTTGCTTTTTTTTTCTCCCAGGTGAAGAAGGTAAAGAAATGGAGCTGTAAGCTGTGTGGAGAAAAGCAGTCGCTGTTGAAGGTCAGAACCAGATCATCGACATACAGTATGCAGCAGACTAAATCAATTTATCCTCTTTTTTTTTTCTTTCCCTTTAGACTAGGACTGAGCTGTCATTTGAACCAAATTAACTCAATTCTATTACTATCTGAGGTTTTATTGTATTTTAAATAAAGTGTTTCGGCTAATTTGGCCTGATTATAAATTATAATTTGATATATTTTGCTTCTCCATCAATGAATTAATTCAAACTCAGATACCGCTCCATCATTTTATTGGTAATGTTATAACCATTGTAATGTCTCCCCCTTAATACTATTTTTACATTATTAGCTTTACTTACGGTAATCCTATCAGTTTAGTTAGTAGTTATAGTTAAACCCTTAATAGCTTAGTTTAGAGTTACTGTATTCAATTTAAGTTTGAATTTAATTATATCTGTTAATAATTAATATATTTTAAAGAGAAGTTTTGAATTTATTGCACATGTGTGCAGTGTTGGCTGTTGTCATAATATTTGTGCTTAATTCTCTTTTTCATCTGTTGTCTAAATGCCACCTTACTGGGCTCCTGTTCAAACCTGAAGATAAGCCTCTTTAGAAAAGCGTCCCTTTGGTACATTGTTCTCTGTCCTGATCTCAGGACTGTTTCCAGGTGTTGAGATTTGATAGTTCTGTTCAGTCCTAGTGGACATTATGGACAAACTGACTTCTGAAACAAATGCTCAGGATTGTTCTCTCAATGTTCTGCTCTCTTATTAAACAGAAACTGCAGCTAACAGGTTCTAGTGTTTAAACCCAAACGATTACAGAGAAAAAATACTTAGAACATCTGAAAAACATTTAGTCACAGTTTCTGAACCACTGAGGTCCAATTGTAGGAGTGCGGAAACACTGAGAACGTTTAGAATTGTTCTTCAGGTTCTTCTCATTAAATGTATCCAGAACTCCAATTACAGCTTTCAGAGCTTTGATCTGCAGGAATATGGCCGGGGATCCGGAGCAGACTGCCGTCGTCATGTCCAAAAGCTGAACGCCATGAGAGGAGCCATGATGGAAGAACAGGAGGCTGCCAGATGGTCACTATGGTAACAAGCTATTGTTTACCTAAACAAGTAGAACAGGTTATCCTCCATTCTGTCAGCACTGTGTCCAACCCTATCTGTAGCCAAGATGACATCACTCGGTCTTTTCTAGCATTTTCCAAAGGTTGAACAGCTCATCATCCTTTTCTAGACGCTCCAGAGTTCTGGTGCTGATTCTCATCAGCTTAGCCCCGTCTTTCCTACACGATTTTGATTTGGGGATCTACAAGGTTCCCAGGAAAACAGGCCCATTGCATCACACAACCTCCACTGTACTGAACAGTGGACATGAGGGGTTTTTTGTGACACCTTCTTAAGTGTCACATTGTCCTAAATTGAGGGTTTGTTGCTGATAAGCTAAGTCCTAGCCTGAACAATAAAACATTTCTTAAAGGTCTGGTCTTGATTCTCATATTCATTGTGAAGAATATTCATCTGTTGCTTCAAACTGTCTGTGGTCCTGTCAATTTAATCTTTCTATCAAACCTTTTCTGAAGAAACCAACTTGGACTCTCCATAGCCGAGCACTCAGCTGTAGTGTTCCCCTGTAAAAAAAAAAAATCATGAGGTCTTCAAACTAAAATACCTCTAAATAAAAATAAAAAAATATGCCCACATTAAACTGAGCTTAGAGAAGACCCGTCTTCTGGTCATAGCTGATATCTTGGTCCCTCTGATCAGGCAGCAGGTCAGACTTTCGGAGTCGGCCATCAAGCCAAAGTAAAGGAATTTGGGTGCAGTCTTCACTTAAAGTCTCTTAAAGGTCTTTCAAAATAATTTGTCTTAAAGCATTTTTAGCATTTGTGAAATATTTCCAAACTAAAGATTTGCTGTTTAAATGGATGGATTTACATTCTTTTCTTTCATTTTAGCAAGATTATCATTGATATTTATAAAATAGATCTTCTGCAGGACTCCGACCTGGAAGCATCAGCATGACCTTGGTTACTCTGGTTAGCTGTTTGTTACTGGTTACCTATTTATTACTAGTTAGGGTTACCTCCTCCTCGCTGGTTACCCCTTTATCAGATAACTAGGCCTGAACCTTTTGTGATTACTGGTGTTAGTTTTGTTTTTTACCTGACAACACAGAACATGATTTTCCAGAAGGACAGTTTCACTGCCTGGGTTTTATTTACAGAACCATTTAACCCGGAGTTTGTTCACCTGATTTTCGATTGTTACAGTGGGCAGGAGGAGGAGGAGGAGGAGGAAGAGGAGGAGGAAGAGGAGGGGGATGATGAGGGGGAGGAGCGTACAGATGATCAGGTGAGACTGTTTGTTTGTTTTGGTTGTTTTAGAAGGAAAACTAATCTCTTAGCTCTCTGTGTCTGACTGCAGGTGAGACCCACTCAGGTGAGTCGATGGAACAAGTACCTAGACACACCTGAGGAGGAAGAAAGCTTGGTGGAGGGAGATGATCTCCATGGGAACAACAGCAGGTGACTGAGTTTAACCATCTTCAGGCTCTGCCTACCTGTTTAATGTAAACCCAGTAATCTCTTAAGGTTTATGGTCTCTTCAGAGTGTCTAAGTAGAGGCTTCCCCCAGAACATGACCCATTGAGATTCTATGGACTTTCTTCAGAGGATGATCCCTGCCGACCCTTCTATTTATTTTAGATTTATAAGGTCGTCCATTCTAGCTGTGTTCTTTTGGTGCCACTGGACCCGTAACAGCAGCTTGGACTCTTTTTGTGACCTGGCATTGTTTTGGATCGGAGTGCAGAACAAACAATCATAATGTTCTGCTTTCTAACAGGAAGAGACCGAGACTGGAGGAGCCTGCAGATGCAAGACAAGATGATGGATGTTTACCTGCCAAGGTAGATCTATCACTCAGCAGCACTCTGTGCCACGTGCCCTGAACATCTTTGTGTTCCCCTTAGAATCCAAACATTGTTTAAAATCAAAACAGTTTGACTGAAGACTTGTCTTTCATCTTTAAAGCTAAGTTATTTCTGAGCTAGTGAGGGAGAAGTTCAGTTTGAATTCACATGCTGATTAGACTTTCCCAACATTCAGGGGTCGGTACAACCGTTGTTGGCATTAAAGTTATAAGTTGGTCAGAAAGATATTAAGAAAAACGACAGTTGTTGGATAAGTTTGGAGCCTGTCTAGCTCCTCCGGCCTCAGAAAGTTTCATCTTTACGCTTAGACATCCCTGTGATTATACCTTCCTGAGCTCCAGTGCATGGAGCTTTGTGTCCTAACAGCAGTAACGACACCCGATAGTCCAGAAAAGATTAATCAACACTTAAGTCTAAACGTGCTGGATGTTTCTAAACTAGCCCTATCGCAATAGCTAATTAAACAATCTAATGAAATGAACGCAACGATGTATGATGCCTTGAAATGAGCTTAATAGTTTACGTTCCCATGTCTTTTTCCTCAAGAACCTAGATTACAAAAGATTTTCTTCTGGTGCATCAGTCTTCACTGACCTCTCCCCTTATGGTTCCCCTAGCGTAACAAGTGTAGCATAAGAAGTGGCGGGAGAAATACTCGGTGAGATCTGGAGCTGGTTTCAAAGCCAAACCAGCAGCTGCAGTGTGGGAGCACTTTGGATTCAAACATTACTGGAAAAATGTGTCTGCCATAATAAGCGCTAAATGTAAGAAGCAAGCAATATGCTTCCTAGTGGGCTGCAAGGCTTAAAAATCTAATCTGATTTTATTTCTTTGTTCCCACAAAATTAGTTATATCAATTTTTTCCCCTCGCTTAGATTTCTTAATGAAAATGACGTTTACTGCCATCAGTACCTTAAATTAAGGCGAAAACAAGCTGTGAAAAATACTTGTAACACGTTTCAGGACAAACGTAAATATAAAACGCTAAATGTTTACAGCTTTTGGTAGCACACAGCTGGGCTTGTTTATCAGTTATGAGGAGAAAGTGATTTACTGATGTCACTCTAGTGGAAAAGGTTTGTGCAACTTTTTTTTGTAGTTCTTTTCCATATACCTGATTTAAACAGTAAAATCCTTTTCTTCTATCCAGCAGACTCTTCCAGCAGTGACATCGGCTGCCAGCTGCGATCAAGATGGTTCTGGCTCCAGGCTGGGTCGCTTCCTCAATGCTAGCAGGGGGGCGGAGTGCTCTGTTAGTGGGCGGAGTCAAACAGGAGCTGCTGCTACTAAGTCCTGCAGTGATCACTTCGTTACCAAATTTCCTGTGTCCTCCATGTTTGAAAGCGGCGAAGAGGTCGACTTCGACGACTTTCTGAATTTTTAGGTGTTTTTTAAATTTTTGTATCAAAAAGGTTTATTCGTATCTGAGATGTTTTATTTATATCAATGTCTGTTTATTTGGACACATACACGATTATCTTTGCAAGTCTTTATTGATCATTTGATCAGAAATTGGAGATGAGGAAAGATTAGAAACAGGAACAAATAAAGATGTTAAAGAGACCTCAGAGTAAAGCCATTGATTAAATGTTATTCGATCTCAGGTTAAAAGAAAACTGGCTGAGATGATGTCACTGGCGAGGGCGGGGCTGCTTGGCGTACTGAATGGCGTCCAGGGCAGCTCCAATGTCGCAGTTTTTGGCTTGGAGGAGGTGGGTCAGCCACCCTCCTTCATCGCTGAACCCCATCGACAGCATCGCGGACAGAGACTCCACCAGACGTGGGTCAGCTTCTGGAGAGGCAGAGGGAGGGAGGAGCTTAATGACAGCAGAGGTCTTCATAACAGCTTCTCAGAGGACAGATCTGTGCACTCACCTTGAGGCAGGTGTGGGTAAAGAGCCGCCTCCCGCAGGCCTGTGGGCCCCTGCAGAGAGGGCCCTGGCGATGGGGTCCCCTGCCCTTCTGGCTGCAGCGACTGCAGCTCACCTGTAGACGGATCCACCTCTTTGGAGCTCAGATGAGTCCACTCTTCATCAGAGTCTCTGCTCACCTGCAAAATAAGCCGTTTAATAACTGGGATGTGACATAATTAGATAAACAATGATCCAGTTGCATCGATGCAAAATAAAAACAATCCATTTTGTCATCCACAAGGCACAAGTCTATAGTGAAGTGATATATTTTTATAGGATTAGAAGATGATTTCCTTTGCATTTCAATCCCTGAAGGAGTGTAGAAAATGACATATACTTGCTAATTCTTATGGGTTTATTTAATTCCATGACAATTTCTATTCAGATTTAAAATTGAATTTGCGCTATACTTAAATTGAACATGAGCTACGTTTGCATACACAATATTTCATAATCCTATTTAAATATATTTGGAATTCAAATAATTGGAATAAAACAGCCATTTGGGGAGGAAGGAAAAGTGTTGTAAACGTGCCAGTAGGCGTATTCTTACATAGCATCTAGTGCCTAAAACAGCTACGTCACATTAGCTTAGGTTGCACATATCCAACTCTGCTAACTGTAAGCAGAATAGCTCGATCCTGACATGCATTTGCATTATCAATCGGCATAAACCACCCCTCACAGTCGGCTTATGATTCTGATCTCATCGTCAAATAGTTTTGATAACTTATGTCCATATAAATGTAGCTAGTGAGATTACTTTAAACTGCAGCATGAGGTAAACGTTGCTGCATATTTGAGGAAGTTAGTTCTGGAAAATCCTAAAGGGTTCTTTAGTTTAATGTTAACACAGTTATCGAAATCCTGCAGATGATCTACATTACTGATAACTGGTTTTTCTAACTGACCTTTGACCCTTGGCCGGTGCTGGTTTCCATGTTGGTTCCGCCCTCGCTGCTGGCTCCGCCCTCTCCATCCATCTCTACATCACCCTCTCCAGCTCCATTCTGAGTGGGTGGAGTCACCTTGGTCCTCTGGCCTTCATGCTCCACGTCAATGTCCACATCGATACCTGCACAGAGATGACATCACTTCCTGTTCAGGTCTTACCTCATGAGGGGGACACATGCCATGTAAGAAACCTTGAGAATGCTGTCATCATAAAATGACCTTGTAAGCTAATGCTCAATCCAAACCATAAAGAGCAGTAGAAATAGTGGCTGGGCAGAAACTAGGCCGATATACAGAGTGAAGATTAAACAGTGGCTATAAAAGGTTCAGGATATTTCACTGGGTCAGAACCATCATTAAAATATGAACTAAAGGTTCTGTGTTAAAAGCTAGAAAGCAAATGTTCAAACCATAACTGTGGAAAAACTAGAGAAGGAATCAAAGGTATGTTGCGGGTTTGTTCACACTGTGAATAATGGCTGAGCTGTGGAGGTCCTAACAGAACGCTGTTTCTAACTATTACTGCATTGCATTACTGCCTGATGGAATACAGAGCACTTGTTCTGATGGAGGAAGTGAAATTGACCGGGTCAGAACCAGTTTTTTTACCATCATGAAGCTAAACTCAAGCTGCAGCTTCAGGTTATTAAAATGCAGCTGAAACAAGTTACTGCTCTGATGTCACTCACCTAGTGGACTCAGCATGGCAGCCACGCCCTCCCCGATGTTCTTCAGGAAATCCACACTGGCCTGAGATGCCGCTGCTGCACAGAGGTCAGAGTTCGGTCACCTTCATGATAGACTTTTCAGTAGGGGCAAAAAGCAGATTTCTATTCACATCACTCACCAGAGGGGGCACCGTTTTCCTCTGCAGGTCTGGAAGGCCCAGCTTGCTCCTGCTCCTGGTTCTGATTCTGGTTCTGAGCCTGGTCCTTGGTCTGGCTCTGGGCCAGGTGCTGGTTCCACATGCAGTGTTTCATCCTCTTCATCCACCTCCCCCGAGGAAACCAGTGCTGTGGGAGGATCCATTTTTAATAAAGCATCACGTCATGTTTGAACAAAAAAACACATCGACTATGGACAGAGCTTATCAGCTAGCCAATCAGGAGGAGAGATCTTACTGGACTTTGATCCAGAGCTCCCCTGATCCATACCAGACAAGCACATTGTTTTGAGCAACTGCCCCATCCCAAGCTCACCTGCATAGGGTGCCAGATGGGCAGCAGGGCGTGCTCTGTGTGCTTCCCCTGAGCCTGACAGGTGGAGCACAGGTCATAATCGGGACACACAGAGCACTTGAAGCGAGTTCCTACTATGGAGGATTCGCAGCCATCACAGGTCACGTTTGGGTGAAGGACGGGGGGCAGCCCCATGTGAGGGGGTCCATGAGGAGGAGGAGGAGGAGGAGGGCCAAGAGGAGGAGGGCCAAGAGGAGGAGGGGTCCCGAAGGCAAAGGGTGGGAAGGCATGAAGAGGAAAGTCCCGACGGTGCTCCTTCCTCTCTGTAAGAGTTCAACAGAACTTAAGATGGAAGCAGTGAACACAGTTTACGTCTCCCACAAACACGCATTATCTGCTTACCTTTGATGTAGAGGCGGAACGTGGCATCCTTGACGAAGGTCAGGCCCATCATAAGCTCATCATCGGATGAGAACGCCACCAGGTCGCCGTCTTCATCTAAAACACCATCATCATAATCATCAAGGATTCATAACCATATCAGGACTTTAACAACAGTTTAAAAGGACTGGAACAAATCTAACCAATCACAGGGCCTAAATACCATATGGCCACACCCACCGGTAAAATTCTGAGGTTTAAGAACTAGTTTAACATGTACAAATCGAAGGTGAAAAACATTAAAAAAACACTTAGCAAAGTTTTGAAAGGAATCAGAAGGTTAAAGGAGCCGATTACCATGGTTACAAGGTGTTGACACCACAGAATTAAATAGGTAAATCAGCTGAGGGGCGTGGCTACCACCACTGAGGGAAAACCACTGATCTCTATTTAATCAATGGATTGATGATAGCCAGAAAAAAAGTGAAGCCATTGCGCGCCATATTGGTACTCCCAATGCTACTGTGTAGCATTTGGCTGCAAAAACAAGCAGTTTGCCGGCTGTGGGAAGACGCTTCACAGGTAATTTCAAAGTCAGTGGATGTACTAACCAACAAAATCCATACATACGCTGATGTTTCCCATAGTATAGTATGTAGCGTAAGATTAGTCAGGCTATCTTGGACCGACTCGACAAGATATTGACTGAGTAGCCATCAACATTGTGTCTAACATTAAAAAATAGAAAGCAGAAAAAAATAGAAAAAAATAATTCACTGTGAAATGATAATGTAGTAATTCTTAAGTGGCTGAGGCTGTCGTTTAAAAAAAAAAAAAATCATGTGCTGAAATACATTGCATGTTATATTGACGAAAAACTAAAAATTACAGGCTAATGCACAGACACAGCATAAAAGGATATGCCATCATGAATGCAAAATTTGCAAATATAAAAACTATACTATAGGATGAACAGAAATACTTGAAATTCTATGTAATATGTAATTGCCATAACAACATGTTATAACATGTGCATAATCAATTTAGCACTTTTGGCACATCTGTATTATTATGCTCCATTAACACATTAATTTAACTGACTATGCAATGTGCCTATTTTTTTATTATTACCATAAATTACAGTAATCTACTGATGCTATAGAACAGCAAGAGTTTATCAAAGTGATGAAGTTATCTTTATAAGTCTTAAGACCTCCTTAAAATGACATCATAGTTGTTCGACGCTGTAGCGCACGTGTTGTTTACATTGCGACCGGTCTAACAAGGGAGTACCAATATGGCGGCTGGTGGCTTCACTCCACCCCGTGCTACAAAGGGCCTATCAGCAATCCAGTGAATAAATAAAGATGAATAGGAAAAACAAACATGGTCACATGATCTGAGGTTGGATAAGTTCTACTGGGCCCAGTTTCACCCTGAAACAACCATCTGTAAGCTCACCTGCTGACGTGGCTAAACTTAATGCGTTACGTTTAAACATCAGAAAACACTCACCTTTATAGAACAGATTGAAGGTGGAGGAGCTGAGGTTGGAGAACACTGCAGACACCTTCTTGCTCAGGTACTCGAAGCTGCAGGAAACCTCGTGATCCACCGCGAACCTGCGGATCTCCTTCACCTGCTCGTCCTTCCCCAGCAGGTAGGCCTTCACTGTCACCGACATGTCCACGACTGAACCGAGTGGACTCAAACCGAGTGCGAGTTGAGTTTGTCCGAACACAACAAAGTGCGAAAGTTTGTGACGCAGCTTGAAATCTTCAGCCTTTTTATGTTTACTTCCGTCTCAGACGTCACCGCGGCCCAAAGTACGAGGGCTCCTATTGGCCAGCGAGGAGCCCCGCCCTGACTGATGGCAGCCTGCAGGATGACTCAGTGCGGGACTTTCCATGGAGCCGCGTGACCAGGTGACTTTTCCAAGTGAACCTGGATAAAAAAACCTCAGTCATGGTGACCAAGCAACGTTGGGTGACGTCATCTGTCATGCGCAGACTCACCGGGCAAACAGGTAATCTTTCTGCAGGGACAAACCCATCTGATCACCTGATGCCTGCATGACATGGAATACCTGAGCACCAGCTGTAAAGGGACATAAAAAAACATGCAAAATATCTCTAATACTCTCACCTTTCTGAACCCTGGAGCATGTGATTAAAACCAGAGGCGTAGCCAGAAACTTTTATAAGGGTGGCAAGGCACTAACCACTGTACACTGAGGGGGGGCTGAAAGTGGATAGGCACCAAAACCTCATGGTGAATCTACAATGTTCCATCAGGAAAATTAACCAGCAAAACATCCATATTTTCTAAATAAAGACAAACCATCCTTTCCTAAAGCCTTTCCAAACAAACAGACACATATATTTAAACATCCATGCTTTCTATATAAAAGGTATAAAATCTATTCGTGCTTGAATTCTGTACTTATCTTTAATGTTAGTATATTGATGTGCTTAATTAGCAGTGTTTTTATTGTCAAGTAATTGTTAATATGTGAAACATTAAAATGATTTGAATAGCCATGGCAACCCCTGGCCCCCTATCTAGCTCCGCCCCTGATTAAAACCAACCCACAAATGAAGCTTACCTGCATAACAGAACTGTTATTGTTTGGTTGTCAGCTATAACAAATACAAATTCTGGTACATGTAAAAAACTATAATGCAATCAAGCCTTTTCTGATTCTGACAGACTTCATTTTAATGAGTTTATTTCAGGGTGTGCAAGTGAAAAACTTTAGCTTATTTATTTACCAGAACATTTTAAACCTAGCAGCAGAACTCCAAAGCCAACGTGTTTGCGTTTCTTTTTAGAATCGTTTAAGTGCCTTAACCTAATCTGAAAACTAGAAACATTTCTATTCAATGTCAGGCTGAAATTAAAACAAACACTGGCAGCAGAACCGTAATATGGGTCAAGCTCAACATGGGCTCCATGGTTTCTGGAGGCTTTCAGCCAGCAACTTATTGCCTGTTCTTTTAGCAATAGAACCAGGAAGTGGGTCAGATGATGACTCAGAGTCACAGGACGGAGCAGCAAGCCTACTTGTTATGTTTCGTAACATAACCTGATCCACCTCACATCAGATAAATGTTCTCCAGATGTCCAGATTGTTCCTTTCTGACCCCAAATGGCTCCAGAAAACCTCTTTCCACAAAGAATCATTCTTCCAACTAGATTTTAGCTTGTCATAAAATAAATTCAGAATCCATCCATAAATCCATTTTCTATCACGCTTATCCCAAGTGGGGTCGCGAGGGGTCCTGGTGCCCATCTCCAGCTGTCTACGGGCTAGAGGCGTGGTACAATCCAGAATCCACTCTATGAAAATAAATGTAAATCTCTTTATAGTCCCAGAATGGGGAAATTCACTCCCTGCATTTGACCCATCCCCTTTTGGAGCAGTGGGCTGCCATTGTGTAGCACCGGGGGAGCAGTGTGGGGTTAAGGATTTGCTCAGAAACCCAAAGTGCAGGCTGTGGGGTCAAACCGGGTACTTGCAACAGAGCATAAGTGCACAGCTCTAACCACTAGACTAACACTCCCCGTCATTTGCCAACATTTACAAGGACTTGGACTTAAGGTTTCTCACAGCTTGAGACATCAAGTATAGAAAACTTTAAATGACAGCTTTCCCCCCCCCCCCAAATAATTACATTTTAATTATAAAGCTATGAAGAGACAATAACAGCTAAAACTGTCCAAGTAAAAAAATCCCACAGATAAAGATAGTGTCTGAAATAGAAAGTTGTTTCTGTGGTCAAATTTAACCAGAAGCAGAAGCTGAACTCATTCTGACCCAATTTCAACCAAATTCTGATTAAGTTAAAAGAGAGAAACCAGCAGAACACTTCAGAACCTGAAAGCAGCCACTGGTTATAAAAGCTTTCCCCTTATTACATTTCTAATTAGTCCCACCACGCCCTCTGCTGGACAGTCTATTGTACTGTTTTTCATTTGTCTACAGTTTTTCTGTTAAACAAAAAACAAATAAAACAATTATTTTTATTAAAGCTGTGTCCTCTTCGGTCTACTAACCTATGAGCAGCATCTTGACGGGAAGGGCCTGATACCATTTGACCAATCAAACAGCATCTGTTTATCATTAATATTTATTTCCCAAAAAACAACAAAAAAAATATATATAAGCAATAATTACATCCTCCAATCTCCCGTTTGGAAGTAGAAAAAAAGAAAAATACAATTAACCTTTCTGCAGCAATAATCCCTCTAATGTCAGTAATGATGTCAATAAGGACAGCCAATAGCAGACAGCCGAGGAATTCAAGTGATGTCAGATGTAAAGAGGATGGTATTGGCGAGAGGTGAGCTTCTTCCTACAGGTAGGACAGGTGTGTGATGATGTCAGGGCGTCTCTCAAACACTGGCTGCAGAACACATGACCACACTTTGTGGAAACAACCAATCGGCCACTTCCAACGATCTGTGGAGGAAACGAGCCAATCAGAAAGCAGAATGCGTTTTCAAGCATCCACACCCACTAACAGTCATAACCAGAAGATTCTCCATGTTTAGAGGAAGCTTTAACCCGATGTGAAGGACAAAGGAAGAATCTAAAAGATTCTCTTCTCTAGAAATGTGTTGAGTTTTTAAAAGATTCCTAACATTCCTTATTCCAGCAGCAGGAAAGAAGGAACCAGATTAAAGATGGGAGCTGGAACCAGGAGTTTTTCAGAAAGTCTTATCTGAGGCTAATGGAAGGCCACAGAACCCCTATAGCATAAACCCTGGTTAAACTGCATTAAACGGACTCTGATGCATGTCTTCCAAAGAAAGACTCTCACCTCAGAGTAGAGATCCAAACAGACAGGGCAGCTGATCAGACCCGGAGTCGACCTGAAACACAGGAGAACTGAAGAGTTTTACTGGGTTCTGCTGACTGACTAAACATTTAAGGAGTTAATAAAAATGAAATAAAAAAAATAAAAAATAATCACTGTAATAAATGTGTCAGCGAGGATCAGAAAAATTCATGGATGTGTCAATTTTATTTCCAAACAAGGTCTTAAAGAATAGAATAGAACTTTATTGATCTCTCAATAGAGAAATTCACTTGTGAAATCGGCTCTTATAAACAACAGAAGGGGCACAAAGGTGCCAGATATATACAGTGGATGTTAAAAAATGAGAGATTTAAGGTGATATATATATATATATATATATATATATATATATATATACAGTATCTTATGTACAGTAACGTGGTGGCAGGTAAAGTGTGGTTTCTGGTCTGTTAAATAGATAAATAGTAGGTTATTGCAGTGTTATTACACCAGGTTTAGAAAATAAGTTAAAAAAAAATAATACAGCACCTTCCACAGACAGAGCTCAAAAAGTGCTTCACAAAATTACAATACAGATAAATATACATTTACAGTCACAAAAGACATGGTCATAAAACAACCCTTAATTTACTAGAATTAAAATGCTTTCTTATACAAATAGGTTCACTCTTAAAAACATCAACAGAGTCAAATAAGCGCAAGGAGAGTGGAAGATCGTTCCAGAGCGCCGGCGCGACCACCTGAATGGAGGGATGTCCTGTGGTCCTGTAGTGAGTACGAGGGAACGAGCAGGTTCTGGTCCTGAGACCTCAGCCTCCGTGAGGGGGTATAAGGACAAGGACACAAGTCTCTAATGTAGGAGGGAGTCTGACCATGAAAGGCCCTGAAGGTCAGCAGCAGGATTTTAAACTGTGTAATATGAGCCCTTCTGTTTGTACGAGTCGGTATAGTGCAGTGGTATTATAAAGTCTGATAGCAGCGGGGATGAATGACCTGCAGTAGCGCTCCTTTTTACACACAAGGTGTATAACTCTGTTACTAAAGGAGCTCCTCTAAAGTCTGGTGCAGGGAATGAAAGGTGTTGTCCATGATGGATGTAAGCTTGGATAGCACCCTCCTCTCAGCCACTTCCTCCAGCGCAGTCTAGGATAGAAATGGCCCTGTTGAATCTCATTCTGTCCCGCTCTGCGCTGTCTCGGATCCAGCAGACAACAGCGAAGGATTTAAGCAGGGCCCTGCACACTCCAACGGACCTCAGCCTCCTCAGGAGGTGGAAGTGGCTCTGGCCCTTCTTATACAGGGCATCGGTGTTATGAGTCCAGTCCGGTTTATTATTGATGTGAAAACCCAGGTATTTGAAACTCTCCACAGTTTCCATGTCCTGCCAAATCATCGCCTTCACAGCCGATTTATTCAACATTTTAATTGGTGTGCGGGGAGACCCTGACATACAGAGTTTACAACATTCTTAATTTTGCAGCAGATTATGTTTTAGGTGGTGAAATAAATTTGTACTGCTACCTTTTGCAGCAATGCTTTTGCGGCACATCTTTCAAATTAACGTACTCGGTGTGAAATCCAAACCACTGCCATATAATGCTTAACTGAAACACCTGCTGTCTCCATATTTCGTTTGGCGGTTGCTGTAGTGTGCGTGCCACGCAGAAAATAATCCAATTTGCAGGAGGGGTTTATGATGCATTTGAAGCATGTGGAAAAAAAACAGGTCATTTTAACTATCGTACGTGTGGAAACTCAACATACATAGAGTATATTCGATATTTCGCCCACCGCTAGGTGAGCGTGGGGAGGGTGGAACCAAGGAAGGCTTGGCTGAAGTCTCCGGTGATGAGCAGGAGAGCGCCGGGGTGCTGTGTCTGCAGCCTGTTCACAGCACCGTGGATCCGCTCGCTAGCAGTGTGTACGATCACATGTCCAAACTCAAGTTGGAGCCACTGCAACAAACTCCACATCAGTGGAGCACAACTGCTCCTTCACGTGAACATGAGCCACATTACATCTCTCACTTGCAACGCCTCCTCTCTTTTTTCCACTCCGCCAAAGTCCTGTCCACACAGATGAGTTTAACGCCGTCCTGAGAAACCACTGAGTCCGGGAAAAAGAGAGAAAGTAGGAAAAGAGAAGAAAGAGCCAACGTGGCGAGCTGCTGCATGCTAGGCGCCATCTTGAAACCTTTTCAGAGATTAATGTTTGGGTCATGACAACCAAGAAGGGAAAATAAATAAATTTGTTTCAGACCAGATTTGAAACACTATTTCAGGCAAGATAAATAAAATAATAAAAAAAGCAGAGTTATTTGTAGTATCAGATTAGAGCCATTATGGACACAGTCTCCCAACCCCAGCACTGGCTGGACTGTGAACCCGACCCACAATAACAAACACTGATGAGGAACACCTCTGCTGAACCTGTAATCTGATCGCACCACGGACTAAAAGGGACCGTAGTTTTAAAATACTCATTACAACAATAAAAAATAAATGTAAAATTAAAAGTACATGTGAAGGAAATTAATGGTGGAAATAAAAATGATAAATCAAAGCCATAGCAGGGATTAGTGTGATAATTGTTTGTCTATCAGCAGGGATCAGTGTAATACCTGGATGGGTGTTCAGAAGATGTAATGGCCCCATGAAGGAGAGTTGGTGTGTCTTCGTCTTCATCGCTGCTGAGCACATAGCTCTCACCTGGAGGGACTCCCTCAGTCAGAGATCCTGATGGATGATGGTCCCAGAAAGAAAAATATAAAACTCAATTCATGCTCCAATATGAAACTAAAGACATCAGTTTTCTGCAGATCAGAGTTTTACCTTCATCCACAAGCTGGAGCGCAGCAGCAGGAGAAAGACAGGTAAGAATTATTTTACTTTTAATGTGTAACTTCATGTTTGATAGATGGTTACAGTTACCAGCACAGAGTCGCCGTTTGTCGTCAGGTCGACCACAGCACCCTCTGATCCCTCACAGGTCAGGTCCACCACCTCCTCCACACCTGAACATAGCAGAAGACAAAATAATCCAAATTCTGCAGAACCTTGAGTAACCAGAACCAGCTCATGGGCCTGGTTCTAGACCAGCTGTAGCTCCGTGGGATTATTTGGCTATGGGTGGATGACACTGACCATCCTCCGCACCGTCCATCACATCGATGGGTTCTCTGCTAGGGTTGCTGTTGTCAGCCATCCTGCGGGCAGAGGTCCGACTGTTGGTTGCTCTGCTGGTCTTGGTTCTGGAGACCTGAGAACTTCCTGCTGCCCTCCTCTTTCTCTGAGCCTGAAACACAGGACATAATGTCAGCAGTGGACAGAGCTTCATCCACCTGTGCAGCTGCCCAGAATGAAGGATAAAGGTTCAGTCCACTGGAACCCAGAGATGAGCCAATCAGGGTTCTCATTTTTGATCAACAAATTATCCAAAATCACATTCATCTGATCTCCAATCAGTGTTACTGATCCTATTTGGTTCCAGATCAAACGGAAGACTCACCGAGCTGCTCATGTCCTGGGAGCCACTGGGGATGTCGAGGCGACTGTCAGGAGATGCTCCAGGAAGGGCGGCTTGAGCTCACTGCAGTTCCTGGATCCTGGTTATCCAAACTCTGCAGATTTAGTGTGCATACATGAAAGACATTTCTGATGGGTTCTGATCTAAAATTCAGGCTGAACCAATCAGATGACTCATTATTGATGGATCATTGAAATTATCGTCAAGTAGTTTAGGTTGTTTTCACACTAGGAAACTTTCCATGGTGTGGTTGTGAGGTCTTGACCATTTGCATTCACATTGTACATTTTGCCATAGAACAAAAACTTAAAAGCCTGGTTGACAATCGTTGCTCCCACTGGACAGAAATGATTAGGCCACAGATCCAAAAATGGAGGAAAACTATCATAGAAGCCATGCTTGTCATCTGATATGCATATTTTCAAGAGCAGCCTTCTACTTCTAATTTTAGAACACTATCAAAGAGGAGACCCAGCATTGTGGTAGGAGCAATGTTAAGCAGCTAAAAGGGAATCAGGCATGATTTCAAATCTGCTCAGCGGCTCTTCATGTTCACACCAGAAGTGAAGCGCACCTCAAAGTGGGTCTCTGTCCAGCTGATGGTCTGGACCAGCATCCACAACAGCACAGAAGCTCCAAACCAATTTGGGAAATAAATGGCAAAACTAATCCTTGTAAAGATGATCTGCCTCTAAAGATGAATTTTAAGGAGGACTGTACTGAACAAAAAAAAAAAAGGAATTTAGATGAGAATCTGAACCCTAATGGATTGGAGCTGATGAACTAGGAATTGGATCTTCATAGACCATAAACCAGATTAGGATCAATAATCAATACCTGCTGAGAATCAGTCAGTTTATAGAGCTCTATGCAAAATTGTTAAGCTAACCTCCCATCTGTGTTGACCAGAGGTATTAAATCTCTTTCTCTGGAGTTTCAGACTAGAACTGGCTGGGCTCTTATTCCCGCTGCTCTGCATCCTTAATGAATATGAGGAACCTGAATCATATTAGTACAGAAGTAGAGGAAGTTGGGACCTAGAACAGACACTAGCAGCTAAACAGAAGCTAAATATCCTAACCTTGCTTAGTGGACCAGTCATCATCTTCCATCATTTGAATCCAGTCTTTCTGACTCAGCCCTCAACATCTTCAAGAAACATAACACACAATAAAATAGACTGTTTTTATGACCCAATCTTTATCCAGCCTTAGTGTTTTGGGATCCCACTCCTTCGCAGCCACAGAGTTCAGCTTTCCCATAAACCACAGCTCTACTTCAACCCCCTCGCCTCCCAACCAGCTAACTTGAAGGAACCAAACAGAAGTGCTTCTCGCCAGAACCAAGTCTGCATACATTAATATTGTAGGCCCATTTATGTTGGGACCACCCCTAAAATGCACGGTTCTTGTTGACTGGTTCTGTTTGGGTTTAATTAGTGTTCTATCCACAGATATCATTAAACATTATCCCCGCTGCCTTTTTGATCAGGCACCTGTTCATCTACCTAAGCCACAACAGTTCAAATATCAATGTATGTGTGGAACACTCGGTTCTGATCGGGTAACCAGCAGCTGGCTAAATATGGCTTCGGAACCGGACTCAGCTCTGGACCTGGACCCTCAGTGGTGGCCCTGGCAGCTGGTTTAGTCGTGTGAGAAGAGTTAGAGTCTCTCTCAGGATCATTTGTCGCCCAGCGGCTAGCCGTTAGCTTCTATGGCTCACTATTAGCAGCTACGCCAGGTGTGTTCCAGAGGGATTAACCTTACCTGGAGACAGATCCTTCTCAGAGTGGATCACTGCAGTCAGATAGGCGATATATCTGACCAGGAGAACTGAACTGAGCACTGTTACGTTGCAAAACCTCACTAACAACCAGCGACCTGCTCTTCTTCTTCTCCTTCTCCTTCTCCTTCTTCTTCTTTAGCTTTTTCTGGCAGTTCGCAAATTTTGTGTAATACCGCCATCTACTGGACGGAGATGTAATTAGGAAATTATTTTTTCTTATATATATTTAAATCAAATAACTACATTATATATATATTTATATTCTCACAAACATACTAAATCATCTCAGCTAACTTTGTATCTTTTAAATATTTTGTAAGTGCTTGAATTAAATAATGCGATTGGTGCTTCCCTAATAAATTGGCCATTACCCTGTCCAGTTATTTCCTGTATTTTGTATATTTTCTACAATAAATCAACACACGTTCTACTCCTTCTGTTTCCCCACAATAAGAACAATCACCTGATGGATGTTTCTCTATTATTTTTAAACCACTATTTAAACTAGTATGCCAAATCCTCAACCTGTTAATCCATATTTCCTCTTATTCATTATACTATTATTTCTTATGATTATCTTCTTCTGTATTTTATGTAAATGCCCCCCTCTTTCTTCTAAATTCCATTTCTCCTGCCAGATATTATTTTATCTTTAATAATTACTTTTATTTCTGCTCTACTTAGTGGGACATCATATTCAATTACTCTTGCCTTAACTGCTTTTTATTTATCTACTTTTCCATTACCTAAAATTCTTTGATGTGCTGGAACCCATCTTAATTGAATACTTATTTATTATTTTTGTTGTTGTCGCTTTATACCATATATCAAATAACTAACTTATTCTAAAATATATTGACTACTTTCAGATTTTCCCCTTATTTTAGTCAGGCAAGACAATGAATCTGAAAAGATAACTACTTTACTAGGCTTCTGCTCCAGCACCTATTCCAATGCCAAAATAATTGCCAACATCTCTCATTAATAAAATAGATAAATTATCTGTAATTCTTCTTTTTCTAAAATAAATAAATATTAGGAATATTGACTGCTACTAATGTTTTACCATTTTCCTCTTTTGATGTATCTGTATATATTTGTGTTATATTTTCATACATTATTTCTAAGTACTGCTGAATAATTTTATATAAACCTCAACAGGACTCAGACACCTGCGCTGTTTTTTTCTTCTCCTTTTAGTACAGTTGTCAGCCTCTGCAGGATAACAGCAGCAGTTAATTAGTTGTTTTTTTTTTTTGTAAGGAACTTTTAATCGTATGTGTATTTACTATCATGTAATCGGAACACAGGATCTTTTAATTATGTTTAGGACAGTCATCGGACAACTGGGTTATCAGATCTGACATGTTTTTGTTTCCCTTTTGGGTTTGCAAACTCTGAGTTTACTTGTGGATGGCATTAATATAATATTAGACTAGTATGTCAACATACAATTAGATAGGTGTCTTTGGAAATAAAAACCCTTATTCATCCATCCATCCATCTTCTTCTGCTTATCCAGGGCTGGGTCGCGGAGGCAGCAGTCTAAGCAAAGATGTTCAGACCTCATGATCCACACACACTTCCTCCAGCTGCTCTTGGAGACCCTGAGGTGACACCAGGCCAGCTCAGAGACATAGTCCCTCCAGGGTGTCGTGGGCCTTCCATGAGGCCTCCTCCCAATAGGACATGGAAGGAACACCTCCTGAGTAAGGCGACCACCTCAGCAGGCTCCTTTCGACGTGGAGGAGCAACGACTCTACTCTGAGCTCCTCACCCGATCTCGAAGGTGCATTTTGATTTCAATTTCAAGTCACAGTTAATTATTTAGAAAGTTGAACCAGACTGTGGCTTCGTTAGAGGAACCAGAACTATGGTTGATAAACCTTTAGTATAGTTCCAAACATTCCAGCAGCCATTCTTACTCTGACATGGTCTGCTAGACTTCCTCACAAACAGACCTTATTAAGTCTTGGTTGGACAGAACACCTCTGATGTCATCACCCTAAGCCCAGGCTCCCCTCAGGGCTGCACTGCTCTGAAGCTTCCACACAAATGCCTTTTTGCACCACATCTCTCCCAAGATGTTTACATTTTGATCACAGCTGCACTTTATGAATGGAAATGTTCTTTTTCACTCATTCACTGTCAGAAAGCTGAATAAAATAAACTTCGTTTTATATACACCATGTATACGCAATGACAACAAAGATTGTCTAGGTGCAAGTCCTCTTAAGATTTAAACTAAAATCTGAATTTTATCAGATCAAAGCTTCAATGTAACAAATCCAAACCAGAACATGAAACAGAACATGGAGAGAGCAGCAGGAATTTTAATAGTCATATTTTATTTCAGTTGCAGTCATTTCATCATTATTGTTGAGGTGATCTGCTACAATAAAAACTCATAACATTAAATTAAAACAAAGGTCATTGTTGGAAGAAAATAACCGATCCAATAAAACTAGATCTTACACTGGATCTCTAAAGTAAGGTCTAGAGGTACCAGAAGTGGATGGGAGCCTGGATCCGTAAGCACAAAGTAAACAACCTGACATCACAGATGATAAATGAGCCATGTAAAGGAGCATATTAGCATGGTCCACATGGCTTCGCCTCAGGAGGTGATGACCCAGTGCACCGTGGGATGTTGCATGGAGGCGGAGGCATCAGGCGCAGCCCGGCAGACCTGCTTTAAGGCAGCACCTTCATGAACGCCAACAGCTGAACGTCCCACTGAGCAGGGACACCTGAACGCAGCACAGCTGAGAAGACAGCAGAATGATGACAATCAATCCACAGCCTAGTAGAAGTTCATCCCTCTGTTAGCTTTAAGTGGAGGTGAAGGTCATGTGATCCGCTTGGTTCATCTTCAGGTGTGTTTCGAGGATCTGGAACATCTCCTGGATATTAGGCACGTAACCGGACTGCAGCTTGGACCAAACAGGAACGTCTGTGGGGAAAAAAAACAAAAAAAAAAAAACAGTGTTACACCAGGAAGTGGCTCCTAAATGAAGACCAGGGTTCCATTGGGAGTCATCAAATCAGTATGGACTTAAGCCAAAGTGGAAGTAGGAAATTTGGATGCCATGATAAGTACAATAAGAATAGTATTGTGGGAAACAATGTATGAAGAGGAAGCAGGGCGATTCCTATAGCTTAGGAGCTATATGGACATATAGACCCATCCCAACATGAAATCTCTTATGCCCTCTTTTCGACAGGCTTCATTTGGGGAAAGGAAGCCCCAATCTGTCAGTGAGCCCCAGGGCAGCTGTGGCTACAATGCAGCTTGCCACCATCAGTGTGTGAGTGTGTGTGTGAATGGGTGAATGAATGTAGTGTAAAGCGCTTTCGTCAGGTCTCCTAACTTGAATAAAGGCGCTATATAAGTACATGCCATTTACCATTTACCAATAAAGTAGAATAGGGTAGCCAAATTGTGACATGAACAGACTGATCATCACTGATCAGCCATGGATGATGTTTTTTTTCTTTTTTCAGAAAAGGAGGAGGGGAAAAGTACAACTGAGGAGCGACAACATTAACATCAAGGAACACTTTCACATGAAGCCATGGCCCAAAAATCAGATAAATACAAATTTATCTCATCTAAGCAATATAGTACAATGATCTGACATTAGTCTGGTATCAGCAGGTCACATACCCTTAAAGCTGTTCGGTTTTGTTCAAAAACTGAGGCAAAACACCCTCCTAAAACCAAATGTTTTAACTCCTAAAGGCAAACTTTGAGGAAACTAGACTGATGTCTCCCATCTCCACTTTACACTAGAAAGAACACCTGAACATGAATGACTTGGAAGGACTACGCAATTTGAAACTCGGTAAAAACAGAACATGTGTTCTTTCCATCAGAGGACAGCAGTAACATGAGTCAAACTGCCCTCATCCAGTTTATCCATCAGCAGCGATTCCTGGAACAACCTTCTACATTCTTGGACAAGTTACTAACTCATGTTTTAGTAGGAACCCATGTTGGGTGCACCTGTCAGCACTTACCGTTCAGAGTGACCTCAAAGGCTCCTGTAGACAGGAAGTGAGTCTCCATCATGTTACAGACGAAGAAGGCCATCAAACACGAGAAGATCTGACAAATGGAAAACACCACCATCACCATCTAAACCATCTGTTGTTATGGTAACGGAAGCAAGGCTCTGGTACCTTGTTGTTCTGACTCCAGGTCCAAGCAGCCGGTGTGTCAATGCCGAGGAGTGGAAAGGGATTCTGACCACTGACGACAATGAGGATGGAGATAAGCTTAAGATAGGAGATCAAGTTACCCAGAAACCTGTGAAGGAAGAGGAGGAGTTTTTGGATCAAGCTTCTGATTTTAGTTTTGGGAGGTCTAAATAAAGTACCAGGACTAGCTCTGAGTCAAAGGTTCAGGTTAGCTGGAGTTGCACCTGTTCTGAAGTGACGTCACACTGACCTGTTCAAGGGGGTGGGGGGGTAGTTCTCGCCCTGAATGCGAATGTCCGGATACACCTGGCTGATGGCCTGGGAGTATTCCTGGAAGACTTTACTGTAACCTCAGGAGATACTAGAAAATACATACAAATCAACCAGCATGTGATGTCAGCATTGAAAACGTTTCCACAAATTAAATAGAACCTTTCAACAAGTGTTATTTTTTTGAACCAAATAAAAGACATTTCACATACCAAGCTATTTAATTTTAAACAGATATAATAACTCTTTCATATTCAGCCCTTGATAACGTGATAGAACATCTTTAATTAAGAACTATTTTACCGTAGCTCAGATATAACAGCTTATAAAACAGTTTTGCCACTAAACTAATTTCTCATCGGCTTGTTTGATTGTTGTTTACGTCACTACTACTTGATAACTGTATAATTTATCCTTTATTTTCTGAACCCCAGCCTTTGATCACCATGTAATCATCTTTGTTTTGTTTTTTATTAATTTCCTCCAAAAAGAGAAAGTATATTTCAAGTAAAGCCCATCTTTTACATTAACTCATGTTTAATTAATCGGCGTGACGTCGTCCTGCTAATTGCTAGCCTGTATGCTAACTCACCAGTAACGGAACCGGAGCACAGGACCGGAGTACATGGCTGCTTTCGGGGTTTTGCCGGACTCTGAGTCCGTTTCAGCATCCAAAGATAATCCGCCTTTGCGGTCCGTCCGACCCACATAAACATCCCGCAGGGTCAGGGCCGTGAACAGCAGCAGAGCGGCGAGCAACCCGCCGGAGCCGAACTCCGCCATTATTGCGGCTGTTAACCTCAGGAGGCAGTGCACTTCCGTTAAAGACCGGTTCTTCTTCTTCGTCTTTTTTAA
>NW_015150512.1:1860483-1881040 GCF_000732505.1 Cyprinodon variegatus
TTATTATTATCATTATTATATTTGTTGTTTTAGCTTTTTATCTATTTTTTGTTTTGTTTTATTTTTTGAGTATTTTATTAAAAAACATTAATTTCTAAATTATGTATTATGTCTACCTTCGCAATGACTTTTTGCACAAACAATTTAAGATGAATTCATGTGCATTTTGTGAGTCAGAAATTTGAGACGACAGAATATCTCTGTTTTTGAATTAAATCCTCTTTTAAAATTCTTATATAATAATGGTTGGTCTTCTTACAGGTGATAAAGAAACGAACTACGTAATAAGTGTAATCCTTCTGTGTTTTTAATATCTATTTTTAAATCACTTCTTCTTTCAACATCTTTATTAGTGGAATGTTTTTATTTCAAGACGCTTTAAACCATTGTTACAATCCGAAAGCCCAAATGGTGTTAAAATATATAAATAATTTAATTATAACATGAAAGTTCTTCTGTAAATGCAATACAGTTGTTTTGTTGTTCTAACACTCTTCTGTCAGATTTTTTTCTAGTTCTTCAGTATTTCTATTACCGCTCAGTCATAATATGTACGTTTGCATTCTTTATTATAATGTGGAAAATTGTTTGTAATAGCAGATTTGAATCTAAAATAAAAAAAAGGCTGAACATTTTTATTTCATTTTTATTTTGTAACATACAATACGTCATACCCCCGCGCCGAAGTTATCATATTGACGTCATATTTATGTGACGCTTGTCTCGGCTGCAATGGACCGAAATGCCGATGAAGGTGAGGAATAAGTAAATACCCGTTTTAAAGGGCGGCTGAGACGCGCACGCGCGCGCTCCTGTCAGCCAAAGCGAAAGGCTCGAGGACACCATGATCGTTGTGGTGGGGCTTGTGAGGTGCAGAGTCCTGCAGTCGCGTGTTCACCAGTTTCTCGGCAGGTGGGCTTCCCCTGCCCTCACCTGTACAGCTGAGTCACGTGTTAGGGCAGCCTCTAGTGTGAGTGGAACCAGCGGTGGATGGTATGGGGGCCTGGCAGACTCTGCTCCGGTTCACCTGTGTGAGAACTTCCTGGTCAGCGTGCAGCAAGGGACCGGGTTGCCATGGTGGCTGAGCATCGCTATGGCAACGGTGTCCATCAGGACTTTCATCACCCTGCCACTGGCCGCCTACCAGCTGATCATCATCGCCAAGGTGGGTTTTCCTTTAACTAAGACTTTATATTAAACTGAACCATCAGAATTAAGAACCAACCCGGCTTAGTCCATAGAACTGATGTTGAAATCCACAAAACTCAATGTTTGGACGAGCTGGACTCACTTTATTAGACCTTCCTATCAGAGTAATTATAGTAACCTCTACACCATGGACAGGTGGAGGCCCTCCAGGCAGAGATCTCTGAACTGGCCAAGAGGCTTCGCTATGAGGTTTCAGTCCGAGGCAAAGAAAGAGGCTGGACGGACAAACAGAGCAGGTGAGGAATAAGCAAGCAGGTACTCCTGGGTCACCATCACTGACTCACTACAAAGTTCAGCTCCTAAATTGGTTCTCCTGGAATAATTCACCAAGATCCATGCATAAATTCTGAACACATGCAACTTTTTATGACAACTGGTTGGTACATGTACAATGGAAATGGGTCAAGTCTGAATCAGAACAATTAGAATGAGCCAGGTTCTGAGTTCTTGAAAAGTTCCTACATTATTGTCCTGATCATACTGCTCACAAGGTTCCTCCTCAAAGCATACAGGATATTTTTCATTCTCTGGATGAACAGAACCAAAATTACCAACCAAAATTGACGATGACCTGCATCTGCCAGACATTTGTCTTCAGCAATTTGAGTGAATTTTGTTCCATTGTTGTTGCATGCAAATCACTTATTTTGTAAAAAGAAATGTGAAAAAAAAACATTTTGTAAAATTAAATAAATGAATAAAAATTTATAATAATAATAGATTACTTTTATTGATCTCACATCAGAGAAATTTACCTCTGCATTTAACCCATCCCCTTGGGGAGCGGTGGGCTGCCATTATGCAGCGCCCAGGGAGCAGTGTGGTTAATGGTCTTGCTCAGAGAAAAACAATGAAATCCAGAAATTAAACTTTGAAAAATTTTGCAATTTTCTCAGATTTTTTAAAAATATATTTATTTTTTTAAATATATTTTTTCATAATTTTTTGGGACAGATTTTGTATTTTTTTTTTTCATTTAAGTTTTTTATGTTTTTATTTTTACAGGCATTAGTTTTTTTTTTAAATTAAACTTTCATGCATTTTTTAAAAATCGATTTTTCCAGATCAAATTCTCTTCACTTCTAGGAACATTTCCTCTGGTCTGCTTAACGATAGCAGGAGTATTTTTATTGGTCAATGTGTGCATTAAAAGTGAGCATTTTCATCAGCCTTGAAGTGAAGAGACGGTGCTGCAGATGCAATTTGAAAAGAATATTATTTAAAAAACTCAACCGGAAAAAGAGTAATTTAAAGAAAAATTAGAAAATAATAAATCTAAAAAAAATATAAAGGATATTGGGGAAAAAAATGAAAAAAATATATTTGTTTGGAAGAAATAAAATGGCAAAAAAAAAAAAATTGGTATATAAAAAATTACATATTATCTGAGTTTTTTTTTTTTTTTTTTTTTTTTTTTTTTATCATAGGTAATGTGCTTTAAAATTTTAATGCACAAATTGTGTTCTTTGCTTGCAACAATAGTGGAGCAAAATTAACTCTATAGTGAAATGGACCACCGTCACACAAAGCTTCTATTAATTCAAGGGTACCACTATTTTTTCCAGGCCTGTATTATACATTTTTTCATTTAAAACCATACTGTTGAAACATGGTTGAAAAGCAATGTCTGACTTTCATTTGTTCATTTTCACAGATTTTTCTGTTATTTATTTTAATGTTGTCAGATGCAACTCTGTGACCATTGTGGGTTTTTCTTTCATTAAACAAAGTGCACATACTTTTTTTGCTCCGTGTGTGCATATGTACCTATACTATTTGTATGTTTTGAGGCTTTTCTGAAATTCCAAACCATTTTAATCAAGCAATTTTAATTTACTGAAAGTATATATATTTTAATTAATCAATTAATCTAAGAAGTAATCTATTGATTAGTTAATATAAAAAATGATAGATGGCTGACGCCCAAGTAGGTTAGGATTGCAGAAGGCCCATCTGTCAGAACACAGAACAGAGTTTTATTTCTGTGGGAGCATTTCAGTGTCTGAAACTGTTCTGGTTCTGTAAACAGGATCCAGTTCAAGAAGAACCTACGCCGTCTGGTTTCTCAGCTCTACATCCGGGACAACTGTCACCCCTTTAAAGCTAGTTTGCTGGTGTGGATCCAGCTGCCTCTCTGGATCAGTCTGTCTCTGGCCCTTCGGAACCTCAGCGTGGACCAATCAGGTAGGAACCTGAGCCTAACAGATTCTGTATTGGTCCCGGTTCTGGGCTGAACCTGGTTTTTTGTGCAGCCCTCCAAAGAGAGCTGGCAGCAGGGGGCACTCTCTGGTTCCCGGACCTCACCCTACCGGACTCCACCTGGATCCTTCCAGTTTGCCTGGGACTCACCAACCTGCTCATTGTGGAGGTAGGTTTTGGGCGGAGCTGGAAAACCCAGAGCTTTGATGTCATCAGAGAGAGTTAGCAGTTCTTCTTTTTCTTTAGGTGTTTTCTCTGCAGAGAGTCGGGGCGTCGCGCTTCCAGAAACTGGTTCTGAATGGGTTCAGAGGGTTCTCAGTTTTAATGATCCCCATCGCCGCCTCCGTCCCATCTGTGAGTAATCGAGCCTTCAGGCCGTCGGGTCAGAACAGCTCATCCATTCAGGTTGGAGGAAATCTGGGCTAGTCATCCAAACATAGGCCTTCTTATTGAGATCTGGATCAGAACCAGGTCCAGAATATGAGCTTGTTCTCTGTCAGGTCCATTTTCACTGATCAGAATGGATCCACAGGTTCTATCTGGACTTTGGATCAGCTGTTTGACCTGCTGTGTTCAATCTTTTATTTGAGTTATTTTATTCCTGTAACATCCTGTTTCTATCGTTCCAGTCCATGGCACTCTACTGGCTCTGCTCTAGTCTGGTTGGTTTCAGTCACAACCTCCTGCTTCGCTCGCCTACGGTCCACAGAACCCTCAGACTGCCAGCTCAACGATCAGAAACTCCCTATAGGGACCTGCTGTCATCCTTCATCAAAAAGTACTGGAAGTAGGAAAAGCCTGCCCCCAGTTTAGGACTAGTCTGGGTTCTACTCTGTTTTACATTCAGTACCAATCTTGAATTCAACGGAAAACCTCATCGCTCTTGGTTCTGATGGTGCTCTAATGGAGGAGCTTCATGTGGAACTTTTTTAATGTTCTGATGATCAGAAACCTGCTCTAACATCAAGCTTCTGTAGAAAATTTTTTTTCTTGATGATTTCTTTGGTTCTGTCCAACAAGGTTTTCTTTTTAAATCTTCTGCTGTTTTGACTCTGAGGACATAAAATAAATTAGAACCCAGGGATTATGTCGAAGTTTTTGTATCTTATTTGTCCCTATTTGAATATGTTCTGGTCAGAAAATCTGGGTTTTTGTGGGTCTGTGGGCGTTTATTAAACAATAACAGGAAGAAAACACTCACAGGCTTTGGCTGGAATGTTTCCTGTTTTCCCAGAATGGGAGTCCGGAACAAACTTGGATCTGAATGTTAGGAATGTGGAGAGAAAAGTTCCAATCAGAACCATCTATTATTTAATTACATTTATAATTTTCTCATTAATAATCTTATATCCCTGGAACTTTAATCCTGTTTTAGTTAAAAAAAAAAAAACAAACAAGTGAAGCAGGAGGTTTTGCTTGTTCTGATCCGGGATTAGTTCTGGCAGTGAGGCGGAGTCAGCAGGCTGATCAGTTCTCACATCTCAGTCTTAGTCCAGATCTCATCTAAGCGCCATGAAGCCCTGTTCCTTCTCTCTGCTCCCGGTCTTGCTGCTGTTCCTGGTCCCGGTTCTGGCGGCCGGACCGGGCTGTGCTTCCTGCGACCCGACTCAATGCGCCCCCCTCCCTTCTGACGGCTGTCCCGCAGGCTCCCTGCAGGACTCCTGCGGGTGCTGTGCGGTCTGCGCCGCTGCGGAGGGAGAGCCGTGCGGTGGACGCCGCGCGACAGCGCGCCGCTGCGGCACCGGACTGGAGTGCGTCAAAAGCGACGACGACAAGAAGAGCAAGAGCGGCGTGTGCGCGTGCAAGAACAACTACGAGGTCTGCGGCACCGATGGAACAACGTACAAGAACGGCTGCGCGCTGAAGAGCGCGAGCCTGACAGCGCAGAAAGAGGGCAAAGAGGCCATCAGTGTCCTAAACAAAGGCCGCTGCGCTTCAGGTGAGACCATGGGCGTAGGTTTGCATAGGGACCAAAGGGACATGTTCCTACCAATAATTCTATGTGAATAACATGTTTATAATTTACAATACAGTGTTGTTGCAGCAGGCGCTTCTTTTCTCACAACTTGTATATTGAAGTTAATATTTTAAATGCTCAGTGTCAGTTCCTCTTATAGTTCCCGCTTCCACGTAAATACAATAAATCTATTTGCAGTCCCTTGAATATGTTATTTTGCTTTGTTTTACAATACAGAGAATATCAACATATCAGATAAAATAAATAAGAGTGGGTTTTACCTCTGTTTACCTCTGCACAATACTATTTTTTGGATAAATACATAAACAACAGACATATTTAGACTATATTTGGTTAAAAAGGCACGCACGTATTTACCTTCTGTCTTAGTCACTCGTAAGTTCAAATGTAACCCTTTTCAAAGTGTTAAGTTGTCCCAATTTTACATTATTCTGAGCCACTGATGCTTCAAACATTGATAAACAGCATGTTGTGTGTGTAGTGCTTATAAAATGTGTATAAATGTAGCAAAAAAAAAAATGCGGTTTTCTCTTTAAATGAAATGCGCCCTAATACATCGAGCATTAAAATAAATAGGAGCATGCATAATTACATAATGACATCAGACCAAATCATTTTAAGACCAGTAGTGTCCCTACCAAAGTTGAGATCAAACCTACACCCTTGGGAGAGACACACCTCAGGAGAGAGGATGACTACTGTAAATGTTATTTAAAATAACCTGATGATTCAGTATAAACCCTGAGTTTATAGTTTAAAGGTTCACATAAAATCTGGACAGATTTTTGCTCTATAGCTTCCCAGGAGACCAGAGGCTCTCCAGCGGATTGTTTCAGCTCAGTTTTTATCCCCGTCATCTAGAGTCCTCTGGTGGAGAATGTTCTGCGTGGAGCCTTTTGATGATGATCTTTCCCCATGCTCAGGAATTATGCAGGTTTCTGATGGATGTTCCTCTGTGGGTTTACCTGTCTGCTCCATATCTCAGTAGTGATCTGCCTCAGTGGTTTTGGGACAGTAACTCCCTCTGAATGTACTGTGGTGTCTCTGATAATCTCCCTTCATCCTTTTCTAAACACAGCATTCCATTCTAGATAAAAAGACCTGACTGAGCATGCTCAGAAGACATTCCTGTCAGGTCACTGCGTTTCCATGATGAGGCGTGCTCTGTCCTGATCCCATCCCGTATAGTTGAACTCTGTCTGTCTGCCTCCAGCTCCTGTCATCGTCACTCCACCGGGTCAGGTGTACAACGTCAGCGGCTCCCAGGTGTACCTGAGCTGTGAGGCTGTGGGTGTGCCCACACCTGTCCTCACCTGGAGGAAGGTGAATCCATCTGTCATTTGATTTAACCTGAAAAAAAAAAGATCAATAAGGGGACAGCTAGAGTTCGAACACCCAATTAGATTAAGAGAAATATTCTTTGATCTGATTATTTTGCTTCTGGTGGTACCTTTCTCAGGTCCTTGGTGGAAAGAGAAAGGCGGCGCTTCTTCCCGGAGATCGAGACAACCTGGCGATCCAGACCAGAGGAGGACCAGAAAAGCATCAAGTGACCGGATGGGTTCTGGTGAGGAATGGTTTCTACGTTTCCATTTAACACTTTTCAGCTGCTGGTGGTTTCTTTCAATCTAAGCCGTCTAGAAAAACTCAGAAGTCGGTCCTGACACCAGCTTAGGGGTAGCCAGCACGGTGGTCCAGTTCTTGTCAAATTATGTCTTGAGCTCATATCTGGACCAATCAGATGTGCTGGTCTTATTGTAGATCTCCCCTCTGACTGAAGAAGAAGATGGATCATATGAGTGTCACGCCTTCAACTCCAAAGGTGAAGCATCGGCCATTGGGGAGATCCACCTTGTCGAATCCATCGACGAAATCAAGACGGGTAACAAAAACTCTGACATCATTATCCACAGATGAACACAAGCATGAACCTGCTTTTAACTGCCCCCCTAACCCTTTTTGTTGAGGAACTTTTATTGGCTATTCACAACATCGATCCTTTCTGGATAATTCTGACAATTATACTTATTGGTTAATACTCCCATTCATTCTAATTCCGGGTGGATCATCAAAATAAGTGGTCCTTCTAATTGTCAATCATTGTGGTGATATGTTTACGTAAGGCAGTCCTACGTGCTTGTCCCCATTTTCCCTTACCAGTGGAGAGTCTGACAAAAATAGCAAATCTTTTGGAAAGAAAGCTTGTATAAGCGATGCAAACAGCCACATTTAAACAGATCGTGCACGACGACAAATGGGCTCATGCATGCTCTTGCACGTTTTTAATAGGCGTTCCCTCTCTGGAGCGGGTACAGGGTCTTGCATGTGTTTTTTTTTTTTAAGTGGAAAGGACGGGTCTTATCAAATTCGCAAAAGTCCTCCACTATACTTTTAATCATAACATTGATTCTGACATTAACTGGTTTCAACTCAAAGTTGAGTTGAAACCAAAAAAAACCCATAGGGATTCCCATGTATCCCTAGGGCGAAATCCCTGTTTCTACAGGTCCTGGATCAGGAAAGTCCTGAGCAGTAGTCAGATGTTGGAGGCGGGTGTAATATCTAGTCCTCTGAGGAAAGCAGAGTAAACAATAGAAAGAATGCTTATCCAATTTTGATTATGTGTCCAGTCCACTATCTTGGAGAGATGGTATAATTAGGACATGAAGCTGTGTCTGTCAGATGGATTCAGGTTATCAGTGAGTCATCTACTGATCTCTCCTCCCTGGTGCTGACAGGATGAGGAACTGTGAGAAGATTTCCTGTGTTTAGGGAAATAGTGATACAGTAATGAGGAGAGACATGTCTCTGACAAATAGCTTCAGACAGGATCTGACGTGAAGAAAAGGTCTACATATAGTTCCTAATTCAGAAAGCACCATCACCAGGGAGATAATCCTACAGGTTTGTTTCTCACACTGAGAACAAAACATGGCTCATTTATTTGTTAAATAGTCAAATATTCTGTCTAACCTGGACTGATGGAATTAAGGAGACGCAATAGAGCTACCAGGACTTCTCAGCTGCTAAGACAAATAGATTTCTGCCACATACATGGCTCTATGTGCTTCAGCTGCTGTTGTCAGAGCAGAAACTGATACTTTAGAAGAGTCATGCATTGCAGGGGGTACGTCAAAATATTTAATATTTTACTTTCCAGGTAAAGAAATACAACAAAATAGGGTTGGGTTTTGCTCTATAAGGATTTCAGTACTAATTAAATTTCCATGCAACATGTTTATGTTATTTTTATTCTAATTGAAAAGTATGAAATGTCTGATCACTAAATGTTCAAGTTAAAAATTATTTCATTTTAAAATCAGTTTTACTTTCTACTTTTGGAAAATAATCAACATGATTAAATGATCCAGGGGGTACAGAAGTCAAAAAAGGTAGGGAACCCCTGCCTTAGAACACAGGGTCAGAGAGGAACTCAGAACTGAAAGTTCTTTAAACCATTTTTACTTTAGTATGTGTTCTCCTCAGGCTTCTAATGTTCCACATCAATGCCTTCTGTTCATGTACTTGTATCCAGAAAGCTGTGTGCAATCAGTGTGTAAATCTCTGACTGGAGACTTCTTTATTTCAGGGCTCAAGGAGGATGAGCTGTGATCAGCGGGTCCAACAAACATTACAGGAAACTAAAAAACACATTTCTGTTTCTTCTTTTTATATTTTCTCTTTGAATTAAAAATTTTATAATCCTTTTTTACTCTTTGCTTAAAGGGCTATGATGTATGTCTAAAGAGAGGTTATTTTCCACCCATTTAACTTTCTTCTCCTGCAGAACATTTTGTGAGAAAATTCGTTTCTGTTGTGAAATAAAAACAAGACATGATCCTTCATCAAAAATTTTTATTTTTTCTGAAAGCTGATACTTTTCTTTCCTGTTGATATAGAAAATAAAGTGTATAAATCAGATTGTAGCCAAATCAGACTCTGTTTCTATACCTTTCCCCAGTTGCAGTTTTTCTCTAGATATGTTAACTAGAATTATTTCCTTTTTTTTTTCTAAACAGCAGAAAGAGACTAACATCTGCATTAGAGGCCAGCAGGGGGCACCAGAGCTTAATATAAACACCTGTTCTTCTGGTCTAGCCTTGCCAGCCACTACAGGCAAAAGGCTACCTCTGGTCCCATTCCTTTATCCTGCACACCAGTAAGCTGGTGTTCAGGATTTTTAAATAAATAAAGGACTATTGTTTAGCAGGTTTGTATATGTGTATCATTTTATTTTAAGTAAATGTAATCCATACAGCACTTTGTCCTAGGTTTTCGTTTTAAAAGTGCATTGTAAATAAAGTTGGATAGGATTGGGGGCTTTTCTCTTTGGGAACAACTGCAGCTTAAAACAGAATCTGCTTTGAAGAGGCTGCAGTTCATTTTCCAAGTTTAACAGGACAGAGGTTAAGACTGTTACCATATTAACCTCTTTTACAGACAACAAGCCCGGTTGGGTCTGAGATTGAGAACCTGGTATTAGGACAGATAACCAGGAGGTTTTCTTCTGAGATTTTAGATCCATCAGCAATAACTTCCCATCAGTGTTTTGCTGAGACCATTTTTCAGGCCATGAGTTTCAAATCCAACTGGCGCACAGACCCAAGAAAACGTATCTAAAATCTCAACAGTGTGCTTTCATTACACTGATATTAACAACTTAATTTAACATGTTGCATTTAGACAAATGCATCTATATGCATGCTGCATACACTGAACTACAGGATTGGATTGGTGAACACACAGCCTTCAGTTGTGAACACGGGTTTACCGAACAGTCTCAGATGTAGCAACTTCTATTTCCTCTGTAGGTCTGATTTTGATGGGACCATGATGCTGCTGGTTGGATGCTAGCAAAATCCTGTAATAATTAAGTGGCTGAAGGAGGATGACTTTATAAAAGAATAACAGCATGATAAATTCTCAATTGAACTGTATGCAGTTAACTTGTTTACACAATATAGGTTTGTGTGCACAAGGGGAGAGCAGTGTTCTTGTGCTATGAAAGGGTTGCAAGTACCTGGTTCGATCCCCACGGCCTGCACTCTGACCCCCTGAGCAAGACCCTTAATCCCACACTGCTCCCCGGGCACCGCACAAGGGCAGCCCACTGCTCTCCAAGGGGATGAGTTAAATTCAGAGGTAGATTTCTCCAATGTGAGATAAATAAAGTTACCTGTATTTACCTGCTCCATTTATCTTTTCTGTGACTTGAGCATGCAGGAAACCAGTTTAACCAATCACAGTTGCTCATCTGATGGTACCAGCTCCTTCATTGGTGATTTTGTTAATGAAGTCTGGCAGTTAAACCAATAAAAGTTCAACTGTTTTCCGTTGTGTTATAGGTAGGTAAATGGAATTTCAAGAAGATTTGAAAATGCAAGTATGAAAAATAAATTCAATAAGGAATCATTTTTAAATTTGTTATTAGGAAAGCTATTTCTAATCAGATTTATAAATTTGTTTTTTACATTTCCATTAAGAAATAGGATTTTAAAATACATTTTTATAATTCAGTATTTAATGATGGATTAACAAGTAGCTACAATCTATGTTGGTAAAGATTCTCAGTCATCCAGGTCAAAATCATTCCAAAAAAGTAAAAAAAAAACACTGGACTTTGTTTCCAAGTTTGAAGATGTTTCGCTTCTCATACAGGAAGCTTTTTCAATTCGAAATGTCAGATATAGCGTTCGAGGTTTTATGGAGTGGACCAAAAACAAATCCTTGTTTTGGCTTAGAAAACATGTAAATTGAACCGAACGTACAGGTCAGACCCTTAGGAATGGGCAAGAATTTTAAATATCTACGGAAGTTTGTGTTGTTAATGATTAAAAATCTGGAGCAGGTTCAAGAGGTCCTTTTAAGGCTCTATGACTAAACATTTAGCTCCAACTGTCTAAACAAATCTGCAATTGAAGTTTCCTATGTTTGGTTGAGTTAAGTCCTAAAGGGTGTACTCCATTAGCTGAAAAGGTTTTAATAGACCTGCCACAAAACAAGCCTAAACTGGAAGGTAATTGGACTTTGGCTCTGTTTTTTTTGAAGATTTTTCAACACCTCTCCGGGACTCTGTCAATTCTGCCAACTGCCACAAGAGTCAGGTGCAAGCCAGCAGACAAAATTGAGCCAAAGTTCAGTTGTCTTGCAAATTAGGCTCATTTTTGTGGTTGCCATGACCTGGATGACAATTTAAACAGGCACGTATGGCCATGGTGCGTTCAAAGAAAGCTCAGAAAAAGAAGTTACTGCATCCTGATAGCGGTTTTAACTGTTGTAGCAGTTAAACGGCTGCCGTTTTGTGCCCGATTTTGTTAAAAACAAAAGAAAAAGTGGGGCTTTCTTAAAAAAAAACAATAGCCTAGGTGATTGGTCAACAATACAATACAACGCTTAGTGTTGTGTGTGTACTTTTTTGTGTGTGTGTGTGTGTACTTTTGGCAGCCTATCAATATGGAAAGTAGATTGATAGTTTCACGTATAAAGATGAAAAAGAAGCAATTACGTCACCAATTTGGGACATTAGCAGATGAGGAAGATGTCAAACAGTTTGGGCGCATAACTGCACCCATGGTCAGTTTAAGTTTATTCTATATTGTAATATTTTATATTTTTTGCAACTTCATAATCTGAAGGCAACTTAACAAAACACAAATGAAGCCAAAGTAGAGGGAAGGGAGACCTTCATGGTCCTCCATTTCCCATGAGTCAAAATATTTTCCTTTATAAGACCCACAAAATAACTTTGAAGAAGATTTTCGGCAAGAATGTTGCTTTGTTTAAACTAAAATATCTGCCCTGCTGGTAAAGATTTACCAGAATTTTAAAACAGACCTCCATAACATCCTGATACCTGATATCAGCTTTCCTGATAAATTAAATTTCCTAAAATACTTCGGCCCCACAGGTTGATCCTGCATTAGGCAGCTGGTTTTAAAGCTTTTTTATAAAATACACAAATTACATCTTTTCTGGCAGGTTTTATAATGGGTTATATATGTATCATTTTATTTTTAACTAAATGTAATCCCTACATAAATTTGGTCTAGCTGTTTGTTTTAAAAGAGTGTTTTAAATAAATTTTGATTTGATTGGATTGGGTTTTTCTCATTGTGAACAATTGGTCCTCTGAACAGAACCTGCTTTGAAGATGCTGTAGTCCAGTTTCCACACTTAGCAGGACAGTGGTTCAGACTGCTACCATAGTAACCAGTTTCACAGACAACAAGATCTTAGTAATACAAATAACCAGGAAGTTTTCCTCTGAGATTTTATTTGTTTCAGATTCATCAGCAGTAACTTCACATGAACAATCAGCGTTGATCTGTCTCCGTGACAACAGAGCGACCTCTAGTAATCTTTAAGTGGTTGGTCGACGCCTGCAGAGGCGGAGCCTTTGGTGTTTATGGTAAATTTGAGGTCGATATCTGAAAACTCAAACACAAACAGAGGATAGAGCAGGAAGAATGATGTGGCCAGGGTCCACTCACAGATTGCAGTATAAGTAAGAAATTCACAGAAATGGAAAACAGTCACTGAAGGAGAGAATAGTTAAGGACAACAAGTGTAACAGCATAGAAACAGTAGTAAAAAGGAACATCCCTGTCCCATGATCTGTCTGAATGTAAGTTCTATGATTGACTAAAATAACTGAATTCTTTGATAACATTTTATGACTGTATGTCATTATATATCATATAAATTATAGATATAGACATACATAGATATAATATATATAAATAAAAAGAATAGGTATAAATATATAAAATCTACTTACAAAAAAAGAAAGGAACCTGTTCAGCAACAACCAATGAATCAGTGCTTCAATTAAGGTCTGATCTCAGCACCTGGATCATTGGCTCCACCTGGTCAGGTAAAGGCTGGTTTATACTTTATGCATCCTCTATCACAGTGTTTGCAGCATTTATACTACATGTGGCTTTTTCTTAACCTGCCAAACTGATAATGTTTAGCTCTCAGGTTTAGTTCTACACATTATCAATCTGGGACTGCTGTCATCGAATCTGTTTGGGGAAATGGGAGATATCCAGCAGAGCTTTTTGAGCTGATTAGGCAAAGTGACCTGACCAACCAAGTGTGGTTTTAGCCAATCAGGGTAACAAATTAAATGGCAGTAGAGAGGCTATGAGAAAGCACAACAGCTTATGTTTTTAATGCTCTTGCTGTTCTTCTTTCAAAGACACAGATCCTGACAAAGCAGATGTGATAGGATGCTATGTTTTTTTGTTGGATTTTTTAAGGTTTTTTTTTGTTGGCTGTGGCCTCTGGAATTCCATCAGCAGTTAAAATAAGTATTGAACGCCCCACCACCATTGTTCTCAGTTCACGTATTTCTAGAGGTGCTATATAGATGCCTGTAACAATTCATGCAATCCACAGATACAAAGAAATCAAACCATAGATGTTCAGAAATAAGTTACCGTATGTGTAATAATGTGGAATGGCAAAGGGGAAAAGTATTGATCACGTGAAGAAAGGAGAGCGAAAAGGCATGGAAAGGCAAGACACCAGCTGAAATCTCTCAGTAATTAGAAAGTAATCCTTCCTCTTGTCATTGCAAATTAATATCAGCTGGTTCAGTCCCAAATGATGGCCTATAATAAGGTGTGTCTGGTATCAAACGAGAAACATCTCATGATGGGTAAGAGCTTTCCCAATACCTACACAACCTTATTGAAAATCATAATGATGGCATGGGTTACAGAAGGATTTCTAAACTTCTGAATGTTCTAGTGAACACAGTTGGGACCAAGTGGAAAGAACTTGATTTCACCATATACTGACCATGACCAGGTGCTCCTCGCAAAATTTATGACAGAGTGCAAAGAATGATAAGAGGAATTGTCCAAGAGACAAAAAACACTTGAGAGCTTCAGAAAGACCTGGAAGTAGCAGGAACAATTGTTTCAAAGAAAACAATAAGTAATTCACTCAAACGCCATAGCCTGTATGCATGCTTGCTCACCATGCAGGACTCCATTGCTGAAGAAAAAGTATGTTAAAGCTTGTTTAAAGTTTGCTGGACAATATTTATACAAGCCTGTGAAATACTGGGACAATATAATCTGGCCAGTTGAGACCATTGTTGAACTTAATAATACTGCCATGTTTGGAAGTCAAAGGGCACTGCAAACCAACCCAAAAACACAATACCCACAGTGAAGTTTGGAGGTGAGAACAACATGGCATAGGGTACTGGCAAACTTCAAATAACTGGAGGAAGGAAGAATGGAAAAATGTACAAAGACCTTCTTGCTAAAAATCTGCTTCCAGCTACCAGGATGATGAAGATGAAATGTGGGTGGAAATTTTAACAAGACAATGACCCCAAACACACAGTTAAGGAAACTCTAAATTGTTTTCAGAGAACGAAAAAATAAAGCTGCTAGAACGGTGCAGCCAATCACCTGACTTGAACCTAATAGAAAATCTATGGAAATAACTAAAGATCAGAGTTAATAGAAGAGGCCCACCGAACCTTCAAGACTTGAAGACTTTCTGGGAGAATGGGCCAAAATCACACCTGAGCAATGCATACAACTAGTTTCTCCATGCAGGAGGCATCTTGAAGCTGCCATTGCCAACAGAGGCTTTTGGAACAAATGCGTATATAAATTTCAGCAAGAGTGTTCAATACTTTTTCCCGGTGCCATTTCACTTTATTGCAAATAATTAAATTTCTGGACATTTTTTTTTTTTTGTATATGTGGATTACATGGCTTGTTCTGTTGAAAATGTCAAGTCAATAGCACCTCCAGAAATATATTTACTGAGAAAAATGGTGCTGTGTTCAATACTTATTTTACCTGCTGTCTATGACCTGTGATTCCGTTTATAAAGGATACTGCAGATGATCAGGATGGTGCAGATGGAGCACACAACATACCCAATGTACTTCACGATCTTGTCGCTGATAAGAAACAGTTGAAACCAGAGGTAGACCAGGCCCCCAAAGAATGCCAGAACAGCACCAATGTAATGAAGATAAACATTGTTTGAGACCTGAAACAGAACAGACATAAGAAGTAGATTTTAATCAGAACCAAGCAAGTTTCTGATAGGTTACTAGTGTGTCTGCTCAGCCAGAATCAGCTACCTGGAAGTTTCCGGTGATGGACAACCCCACAGCTGAGAAGATTCCCAGTACAAAGCTAGCAATGTTATACCCTCTGTTTTTTGAATGGTTTTTAACAGCGAGGAAACGCACAGTGTCGAATATCAGAGCTGTTGGAGAAAGAAAGAAGGTTTTAGTTCCACTGTATAGTTCTGGGTAGGATTAGTTTCTAGAACACAGCTAGAAGCTCTCAACTTTCTAACAGAAGCCTAAAAGGTTTTACCCAAACCTTGAACCTATATAATAAATTCAATGATTCACAATCACTTTTGTTTTTTTTGTAGCTTTTGGAATTCTGGTTCTGGTTTGGGTTTATTATATCTGGGGTCAGCATCACAAAGCAGGTTTATGGAAAACTAAACCTCTGTTTCAGTCACCGTAGTAACTTTCTTCCCAGATCTAACCTGGTAGGGAGCAGGAATTTCTCTCTCTTTTCTCTCCTTACAGCAGATCTCGCTGTTTTATTTCCTGAGTTAGTTCAATTTTTGTCATAGTTTTGTACATGAAAAAAAAATATATATAAAAATATATATATATATATCATTCCTGGGTTCGTTAAACACATTAGGTTTTAAAAACAAACATATCATGTCCGTTTGAGGAGGATCTTATTAAAGAATGGTCAGCACTATTTCACAGAGAATTAAATACACTGCTCAAAAAAATTAAAGGAACACTTTGAAAACACATCAGATCTCAATGGGGGAAAAAAATCATGCTGTTTATTTATACTGATATAGACTGGGTGATGTGTTAGGAGCAAAATGATGCCACATCATTTGATGGAAATTAAAATTATCAACCTACATAGGGCTGAATTCAAAGACACCCCAAAAATTACAGTGAAAAAATACAATGATTTTGCTGAAATTTCATTGCAGCAACTCAAAATGGTATTCAGTACTTTGTATGACCCCCAAGTGCGTGTATGCCTGCCTGATAACATCGGACCATGCTCATAATGAGACGATGGCGTCATGGAGTATCTCATCCCAGATCAGGACCAGGGCATCACTGGGCTCCTGGACAGTCTGAGGTGCAACCTGGCGGCGTTGGATGTATCAAACAAGCTCCAGAGGTGTTCTATTGGGTTTAGGTCAGGCGTGCGTGGGGGCCAGTCAATGGTATCAATTCCTTCATCCTCCAGGAACTGCCTGCATACTCTCGCCACATGAGGCCGGGCATTGTCGTGCACAAGGAGGAACCCAGGACCCACTGCACCAGCATAGGGTCTGACAAAGGGTGCAAGGATTTCATCCCAATACCTAATGGCAGTCGTTGCAGTTTTCTAGCCTGTATAGGTCTGTGCGTCCCTCCATGGATATGCCTCCCCAGACCATCACTGACCCACCACCAAACCGGTCATACTGAACGATGTTACAGGCAATATAACGTTCTCCATGGCTTCTCCAGACCCTTTCACGTCTGTCACACCTGCTCAGGGTGAACCTGCTCTCATCTGTGAAAAGCACAGGGAGCCAGTGGCAGACTTGCCAATTCCAGTGTTCTGTGGCAAATGCCAATCGAGCTCCACGGTGCTGGGCAGTGAGTATAGGGCCCACTAGTGGACATTCGGCCATCATAGAATGATCAAATTATCTTACATTTAGCCCTTTTTTGGGATTATTGATCACACAGGGAGCAAAATTGTTGTATATATATGATAATTGTTAAATATACAATAAAAAATAAAAAAGTTTAATTCTATTCTATTTTAATTACCGTACACCTGGCAATACTGCCCTACACGTAGCAAAGCTAAGAATGTTTGGACCAACTTTAACGTTGGTATACTTTGCGTACCCGGACAACAGAGAGAAGGTGAGACAGTGTTCTGTCAGACCCGAATACCCATAGTCAATAAACATACGCAAGTCATCAGATTTGCGTTTATTCCTTTAGTTCTGTGCGAAAAATAGACTTTAAACTACCTCAATAGGCTTGTATCCCTTCAATCATGTACAAAAAAAGCTATTTAAGGTGAGATCACCATACGCTTCAAAAAAACACCAAAAAGTAAGTATCTAAATTGTTTTTTTGTACATGACTAAAGGGATAAACACCCGTTGAGATCGTTCAAAGTTTATTTTACATACAAAAATAAATGGATAAACTAAAGGGATTGATAATCAACTGTTCACTTTCAGAACTCTCTGAAGGTCTAGGGAACATTAAGAACTTTTATCCATCGTGAGAAAGTGCTGGCGCTCATAAGAACTACTTTTAGTCAAAAGGCTCATGGGGAATTCAGGTTCTCCTTCTTTTTGAATTTGTCTTCTAATGAGGTCGAATAACTCATTCAAGGTTACATGTAGTTGGATTCAACCTGCTGTTTTTTTGTTTGTTTTTACAAACTATATCAAGAGGAAATTCTCTGGTTTCACCTGTTAACCTTCTTTTGGTAATGTGTCCTGAGACTGCTTGTTGAAACATAAATCAGCCAGAATTAGTCTTAATGTAGGTGATCTTGGCTGTATTCTCTATTAACTGGATGCAGATACATAAAGCTGCCTTTCTTACCTAGAATGCAGCCGTTGTTGCAGACCTGAGAGAACCAGCAGCTGGCTGGAGGTTTTGCCCCACAGTGACTGATAAAAGGAACAGACATCATCATTGATCCTCTATTCTGTAACATAGACTCTTCTTCTGGCAGATTTTAGTTGAATTGATGTCAGATTTAACTTATCTAAATCCATAAACATAATTTTTCTTAGAGTAAATCTTGTTTTCATACAGACCTGATGTAAGGAAAGTGGTCCGTCAGATTCACTGTTCCATTATGCAAAGCTATTCCATACCTGTAGGATGAAAACAAAACCTCACATCATAAATCCAGCAGATTAACAGATGCCAAAAAGGTGTCCCCTAATTCTCAATATCAACATACAAATTTCAAAATAATGTGGGACTTTTGATAATTAATATTAACTGCTTTTCCTGCAAGCTGGGATCAGGGTTCAGCTACAAGTGTTTTCAAATCTTTGAACTGTCTGGGTCCAAGAAACTCAGTTGAGATCTCAAAAGAAGAAATGGGGGAATTTGTAAACTAATCATAGAACTAAATGAAACGTCAGCTTATGTCCAGAAAAAGATAAAATCTGTGCCAATAGAACAGATGGAGAGAGTTGTATGATCTGATTGATCAGATTTTATTAAACAACCAAACCAATTTTATGAATTGGAAATGAACTGGACTCGTTCTTTCTTGAAAGGGGTCTAAATTTTGTTTTAATTTTGATTTATAAACAAACTGAATAACAATCCAGCTCTGAAAAATGCAAAGCAATCATTTGGGAAACTCTTACTGCTTATTTAGTTATTTGACCAGGAAGTCTCTTGAGATCTTTTTCACAGGAGACATTATATTCGTAGATTAACTCATAAATTTTTGTAACCTTTATATCTTGAAAAATATCTAAAACATTTATTTTCTGTAAAATCTGAAACCTCTGATTAGAGGAAAAAAAGGGATGGATGAGGAAGAGAATAAAAACTCACACGGCCCAAATGCCGGCGATGCCATTCACTGCAACAAGGATGGGAATAGCAAACAGAGGACCCATCTCTCTCAGATTCTCTCTTAGCTCGCTATAAAACCACAAACACAGTGGGGAGATCTTCTTGATTCTGCTCACGCTGTATGAAGATGGATGGAGGTGGATTATGTTCTTGAGCTCAGCACAGGAAATCTGGAGTGGATTAAAAAGGATGGCGAAACCTGTAAACTCAGAGAAAATTTGTAAAGTAAGTTTTAAATACCATGATTCACACATAAATATCCTCTCAACAGTAAAATCATTTGTGCTTCATGTCATCTGGTAGACTTCATCTGTTTGAACTGGCTAAGGACTTTTTCATCAGCTTTACTTGTAGCTTCAGTCAGTTCAGGCCTTTATGCAAATTAAAAGTAAGAAACCAGAAAAAGAATAACCCCACCAGTCCCTCTCTTCTCTGTCTGTGTCTGTCGATGCAGAGATCAGTTTCCTTACCTGAAATAGGTGACACCTTGTTATAAAGGACTATGAAGCAGAAACAGGGGTTTTTCCTTTACCAACAGTCTCTGCATAACAGGAAGATGTTTGGTTCGTCTTTTAAAACTTGTAAAACGGGGGGCGGGGGGGCAGGGGGGTGTATTTCTGAAGAATTCAAATCATCCATTTCTAAGAATAATCAAGGAAATTGGGCATTACAAATGATTTTGACACACAATGCATCATCAGCTTTGAGTTTTAAACTTTCACCCTGGAAGACGTAAGACAGCGAACAGTTCCCATCTCAAAACACAGTCCTCGCCTTCTTCAGGTGAATAATGACAACTGTTTATCCCCTCCAGCCACTGACAGCCACCTGACTCTGGTACATCGTCGTACCTGACTTCAGTGGGCAAATGTTTAAATTCGTTGCGATCTGGCACGTGGGAGAGGGGCTCCTTTCATGGATGAATTCCGTTTACACTGTTCAGGGCAGATGGCAGATAGCATGTGCAGAGTAGTGTGGGTAAGCAGTTTTCTGATGTCAGTGTTGTGGATTGAGTGGCCCTTGGTGGCGGTGGGGTCATGGTATGAGCAGGCATCTGTTATGGATGAAGAACACAGGTGCATTTCATTGATGGAATTTTAAATGAACCAAATCCTGAGGCTCATTTTTGTGCCATACATCCAAGAACATCACCTCCCGTTGCAGAAGGATAATGCACACCCCCATGTTGCAAGGATCTGTACACAATTCTTGGCTGGAAACATCCCAGTTCTTGCATGGCCGGCATATTCACCGGACATGTCACCCATTGAGCATATTTGGGATTCTCTGGATCAGCTTATATGACAGCATGTACTGCCAATATCCAGCGACTTCGCACAGCCATTGACGAGGAGTTGACATACATTCCACAGGCCACATTTGACGACCTGATCAACTCTATGAGAAGGAGATGTGTTGCATTGCTTGAGGCAAATTTAGATCTTTGAGAAATGGGAGCAAAACCAAAAGCATTGCCTTTATATTTTTGCTGAGTGTATCGACTGAAAACTGTTGCA
>NW_015150513.1:0-15962 GCF_000732505.1 Cyprinodon variegatus
AATAATTTTTATGTTCTGTTGAAAAACAATTACATAGTGCACATATAAATGGAAATGCTTTTTTTTTTTTTTTCTCTTTTGAAAGAAAAAAAAATTGCACACTAATAATATATGAAATATCCATGAAAATAACTTATTGGGATATAACAATGAAAAAAACAGAAGCATGAATAATTTTTATGTTCTGTTGAAAAACAATTACATAGTGCACATATAAATGGAAATGCTTTTTTTTTTTTTTTTGCCAGATTGTAGACTTTCTTCTAATATGTCTTGCGTTGTGTTAGTTGGTTCCGCTTATTTAATATGTGCTTATTTGGCTATTCGGAAATTTTACAAAGACCTAATATTATTAAAATTTGGGCTTCAGTTAGTGGTGCTTTGGGTGCCGTTCTTGGTATTTATGTCTAAATAAAGTCTTCATCCACTATGAGCTAAAGAACACAATTCTTCACTTTAAATGGAATAGTATTTTGTACATAATTTTCATGCAATTAAAGAGAGCAATGTTCTTTATTTTGTGTTTCTATACTTTTACTCTTCTTCTACTATGTTGTCCTGTGAAAACAATGTCAATGCAATAGCGTAGAGTTTTATTTATTGCAAACAAACACATTTCCAAAACCCTGTCCCCTATTTATTTTAGAAACAGACTACAGTATTCCAGTGTTTGAAGTTCCTAATTCTTTTATTTGCTTCACAGGCTTTAAACACCCCAGCAGCTTCATTGAGATTCAACATGCAAACAATACAACTTGTTCAAAATGTCAGAGGATGGACATTTGCTAGAAAATCATTTTAATTGATTGCAAAATAAAATCACAAAGCTAAAGACTACCTTAGGAAAAGCTGTGCTTCCAGCAAGATCATCCAATGAATGATGCATGTGATCATCATATACGCCACGTTCTAATTATTTTTGCTGAAACATCAAGTTTGGTCCATCCTTTGAAAATCACTTACATTACTCTCACAGTCCTAGACATATTTATCAAGGAGTGCAGCTTCTCATAAATGTTTCATCTTCAATTTCATACTTGTAAAGATGAGAGAGCATGGATTCATCTCTTCCGAACATAATATGCTGACAAAAAGGTTTGTTTTTCTTTGACACTGACCTCGGGTGTTTCAGATTTCTCAAATGTTCCCAGATTAGGGGCATCAAAAGAGAGTCTATGATATACTCTTGAACTTGTCTCCTGAAGTCAGAATTACCACTGGACCATACTTGAAATAATAATCAACAGCACTCGTGGAGATAATGCGATGAGTATACAGCACTGAGCTGAAGTGTATGTCCTGTTAACCTATAGGCTGTCTGTTGCTATATGTGAGTTATTGCAGGCACATCAGCAAAGAGATAATTAGATGTTGCAGCAAGGCAAGGGACAAAGGGAGTAGACGACCGCCACAGTGAGAGATAATTTCACAGTCTCTGCCCTGATAACTGTCTAACAGCTGCTGAAAACACAACCAGCAGAGGGTCACGCTGAGTAATCTCACTTGCAGCTTAGTCAGAGTAAAAACATACTATACAGCCAGGTAAGCAACCGTGTAGAAATATACTGCTGGCAATCATTTAGACATTTGTGAAATGACTTCGAATTCATCTGCCCGTAAATCCATATTTGAAGATGTTATCTTTTTAAAGAAATGGTCTTAGCAGAATGAAAAACCTATCAGGCATGGGTTCTCCGTGATTGAAACAAATACGGTGTTCAGTTGAAATTTCTTCAGTTGTAAACGGTGAATAAAAAAAGAAAGTCAGGCATCGGTTACCTCTGAATTCAATCATGACGGCTGTCATCAGACTCTTTTGTAAATTTAACAATGAATAAATGTTAAACAAATATAGACAGCTGAAACACGCTGTACCACAGCAGCTCAGTGGGAGTTTGACTAAGCCACTCAAGGGTCTAAATGTAACTTTCTTGAGCGATTTGGAGGTAGACATGCTGGCAAATAGTTTCATTAACTGATGGCCAAATATTCTCCAAAAATACATTTTTTTGTAACAAGGATTTCAAGGTTCCATTATAAATGGCAAGTAGGTCAAGTGCTACAAAATTAGGGCACTCCCACCAATGTGTCGCTCTCCTGAAATGTTTTGTCAGATGTTACTCCAAATGGAACTGGATGCTAAAATTTCTAAATGTTATAACGTCAGGCCTCAAAATATTTTTATGAAAATTTCGGGGACCATGATGGTGTTCTATTAACATGTGAAACAGTCCTTTATGTTCTTTCTGTTTAGCAATATTTTTTCCCCTGGATCTCTTCGAAGATCCGTCTCATTTTTATTTTTCTATCATGAACACTGGCTTTGATTATGGCCTGCAGTGCTTAAAATTTTGTTAATGATTCTTTTGTAACACTCTAGCTCTATAGCCAGCTCTGGCATAGTTCACACACGCTTGCCTAGAATACCAAAACTATGTGCTGCCCTAATAAGTAAACATGAAACAAGGTGTCTTTAGGGGAAGTCATAACCTAATTTACTTATTTTTAAATGTGCCACAGTTCAGCTGATCCATTCAAAGTAGGTAAAGGAGCATTTGGATTAATTTGTAGTGTGTAGTGTATTTTTTTTAATATATATATTTTTTTTATATATTTTTTTTTATATATATATTTTTTTGTTAGTCAAACACCGCAGTACTTTGAGAGCGCCATGTCTCCATGACAACCGGTTGAAATTCGGAAGCGCTGCCGCTGAAAAAGTAACAGAAATAAATGGATAAAACCTTCATATAAGAGACTGAGGTGTGCCGGTTATTAGTAGCTCTTGCCTTTTTTTTTTCCATATGGTTTGCATGCAAACATATTGGCAAACGATAATGTTTGAAAATGAAGTGCGGCTGCAACTTGAAAATAATAAGCAGATGCACTGGAGACAGTAAATGGAAATATCTGCCAGATTCAGCAGAACGTGCAGGTTAATGCTCCTTAACATGCACCATGAGATCCTCATCCGGCGCAGATCCCGACGACTGACAAGGTAATTTGTGTCCATAATATATAAGAATGTAAAATGATATGTTTCTGATGAAAGAAGTTAAGGGGAAGCTTTCACTTTTATGTGGCACTGCTCAGTGGACTGAACCATTCTCAATGGCTTTTGGCAGAAAATAGCAAATATGTTTCTGCTCCCCTGTGTGCTTCGTGATTTAATCTTCTGACGAAATTTCCACCAGACACTGTGGTTCTTTTGAGGTCCAAGTCTCTTCGTGACAATTTTCCATCCTTTATCAGTGGTTTGCTTGTTGGGAAAAATTCCTTACCAACCAGCAATGCCCTGCTGAGGGAAATAAGCCCTTTTAGCTTAACTTGTATAGTTCACGTAGCAGTTGGGTCGCACCAGAGTAGGCATGATTTTAAACATCAACAAGTGCGCACCAGGAGTTAGCTGGAGCCAAACCAGGACCACCTCTTCAGACCGCACTACTTTGGTGAGTGTTAGAGACTGATGTGCTTTCATGCTGAACCAAAAAGGTTTTAGGTTGATCTAAATTTAGATTGACCTAAAGCTGCAGGTACGAAAAACAACCCAAGTTGTTGGAAGCAGTAACTTACCAGATATCTCCCTTCAGGTTAATTTCAAATCTAGACAGAATGGCAAGCCAGATGTATATTAAAAAAAAGAGCATAGAGACAGAGAACAAAGTCAAAAGCTGAAATGACAGCAAACATTGCGAAACAATGTTCTGTACATTTTAGATGTTTTATCAGATTTATCAAGGAGGTCAGTTCTTATATCCAACTTGTAGCTGAAATATTCTGAAAGCAGCTCAGCTTACAGCAGGTGCCTGTTTACACTACCTCCTTTGTCCATCTTTTCCTCCCCACCATGGCTTATCAGTTACAGCTGCTTGAGGCTCTGTCCTGAAAAAAACTGCTCCTGTTTAACTCATGATATCAAAGGACAGGTGGTAACAAGCCCCTGCACCGCTCTTTTACCGTCTGTCCTAAACATTCGCTCTACTGGCTGTCATGAGCAACACGCTCCGTTTGTGCTCTTACAAGGTTGCCTTAATAAGAGATCATATGAGACAGTTTTTATTATCAGATGTCAAAATTGGTGACATTTCTGGGGACACCTTTTACCGGGGACAGGTGGTCCAAAAAGGGGAGCTCTATTCTAACAGTGGTAGTGGTAAAGCAAAGTTTAATAGATTTAGTTAAGCAGTCATTTAACAGGAACCTAGGGTAAGTAAAAAAATAATAAAAAAATTTCATAAATGTATTGAAATATCAGAGGGACTGATGTTACTTTGTTTCCAGCAGCCATTTATGATTATTCTTACTTCTGTTTGGAGTAGGGCTAACAGTTTTAGGTAACTGGGAAAATAAGAAGTAGAATTTCAGACTTGTAAGTGGAAGTAATATATATATTTTTTTAATTGTAGAAGCGGACACTTCCCCTTTACATACTCAAGTACTGGAATAATAAAATCTCTGATGTATGATGAGGCTTGATTATTAGGGGGATATATTTGTGAAGAATTTTAAATTATATTCTGGATGAAAAAGAAACCCAATGAATATTAGCCAAGACATGAGTAACATGAACTTTCTTATTAATTTTCATCTAATCTCTTGACGCAGTCTTTTTCAGTTCACCCTCCCATGTTGCAGACTACTCCCTTTAGTCTCCAGGCTGCAACCATCAGATGTTCCTAAACAACTCTGCCAGTGTCTGCTTTATCACAGACGGTGGCGACTCAGAGCACAGACAGTGGATGCAAACATTGCTGGACTTGTCAGCAGAACCACTTCTTTCCTCCTTCATTGCCTACAGACAGAGCTACAGTACGGTGGATTATAGGGGACAAAATAAAACAAGATTTTAAACAAATAAGATTTTAGAAGTATATATATATATATATATATATATATATATATATATGCTCCATTTTAAATATAATGGAGCAAATTTAAGCTGGTTCACCCATTCAAATATAACAGTTATGATTTGACATTAAAGCAAATCAGGCAGAAATACTTTTTAGGAAGGTTTTCTGATGCCTGTCACTAAAGCCACAGTGTGTAGGCCTTGGGTCCTCAATATTTGCTGCTTTGTGTCCTCTTGCATCCTCTTCAAAATGTATTCTAACAACCCTGAAGTGGCACTGAAGCATTAATGCTTGCTTTTAATGCCCTAGAAACCATCAGCTTCATATTCACCCTAGTGATAAAGACACCAAGAAGCCTTGAGCCAAAGGAATAATGAATTCAGCCACAGTGGAGCCGCAATAGATTATAATTATACATTTTTCTACAGCTATGTGTTTTTAATGACTTGGCCTTCAGTGCCATATCTTGTTAAAACGAGAGAAAAGTGAACACCTACACTTGACAACAGGAACGCATGGCACAATAGTCTGAAACATCTGCCATCCCACACCTTGTCACTTCCCATTTTGTCCTGACAGCCCACATCTTTGATACTTTCCCTTTCTACTACACCAAAATGTATGAATGTTGCTAGTGTTGCTAATGGCAACATCCCATTAACCACTGATTATAAAAAGACTGGGTTAGGTGGGATCAAACCAACAAGACTTCTGGCAACTGTTAAAACTGTTGAAAGTATATATCACAACACCACATCTAAATATGCCAAAATTGACACTTTAACAAGCAATTATCAATTGTTAAGGAAAGCAGTTAATTGGTAGAGTAGCCCAACAAGTTGATTTAAATCCCACATGTCTTTTATGCATCTATAAATACCATATATTTGCTCTTCATCACTCTCTGTATAAGGAAATAGGTGGGGGGTTGGTTTATCTGCATTGCAAGCTTACTTGACTCAGAAAAAAAGAAAAATGCATTTGATCATATCATCAGTGAATGTTACATATACAGTATATAATGGGTTTATTTTTTTTTTCCTCTTTAAAGCTATTGTTGATAATGTTGGATAGCTAGCAAATAGCAGGTATTGGTCAGAGTTTTTACAGGCTTGCAGCTCCAACAGACATCTGCATTTTTTCTTTCCTTTTTTGAATGCATAAGACTACTCTCATGATGGGAGGAGCATTTCACTCAATATAAAAAAGTGTTTCTAAACAAGATTACCAACCCATGCTTAACGGTATATTGAAGGATGTTCTTTTTCTGTGTGTATCATCAAAATAAGTGGTCCTCCTAATTGTTAAGCTTGTTTGAGCAATGCAAACAGCTACTTTTTAACACATTTAATAGGCGTTACAGTGGGTACAGGGTTGTGCATGTTTATTTTTTACAAGTGGAGTGGAAATCTTCCACTATACCTTTACATGACTGAGATGAAACCCAATATGTTGAGAAGAAAATAGGGGCAGCTGAGAATAAATTGTTTCCTTAAGGTGTCTACTACAACACTTTGATTATTCAAACAGAGAAGCACCAGACTTTTATGTAGACCTTAAATGCAATTGCAAAAATCATCTGTTAAATTAATGAATTTGCAAAAAGATGATGTATTTGATGTGAGAACATGAGCTGAATGATAGCACTATGGTTTCTCAGGAAACAAGCTAAATATCACATACTTCTAACTGGAGAAGGCAGTGCTCACTCCATGTGTTACAGAGAAACAAAGATCATTCAAACACTGAAGAATTCAAACCCATAGCACACGTTGTTCTTTGTTGATGCTTGTTTGAAAAATAGAGCTGTTTGCATCTCCAGGCATGACCAAATGGGGCAATTTTGTGATTTGCACATTTACTCTCTCACACTCTGACAAGTAAAAAACAGACTTGAATTTCTTGGAACAAAATGGCAAAGTAACAAATCATTGTGAAATGAAAGGAAAGTTAATAATGGTTTTCAAAAAGTTTTAGAAGTAAAAATAGGAAATTTACAACACTACTTTGTAATCAAACCTTGTTAATCAATAAAAAATGTCTCTCCCCATTTATTGTGATTACGTTTGGTGTTTATCTCTACCAGCTAATGCTGTTCTCATTTGCCCCTGATTGACATTCTTCCTATTCGGTTTCATTCCTCTTTTTCTTCTTTTGTATAATGCAGATTGGTGATTAACAATTTGCTTGTTTTTGTGCACAACCAAAAGCAATACCAACAGGAATGAAGTATATATTTTGTCTTCTTAGGAGTTATTCACATCTGCTGTTCCTTAAACAGGCCAGAGCTTGTTTTCTCCCTCGGTCCAGAAGTGTTTTGCAGGTGTAAATATGCTCAAGTCAACTCTGGTCCAAACCAAAGAACCTGACCAAGAACCACTATTTAAGTTTGCTTGGTTTCCTTTCAAATGGACCATACTGTAATTCGCTTTTGGTGTGAATACTAACCTGCATCGTTCCATTTTAACTAAAGACAAAATATGTCTCTCTGGACTTCACATGATATGTGTAGCAGTGAAGAAAGTACTGAAATCATATATGATCCTCCATCACAGTATGCTTAGAATCTCCTTTCTAGCTTGCAGGCTGCATACTCTAATACACAGCCATAAAATTAAAATTAAACTCTTGAAACTAATGATGAATGAGCTGATTTTGATAATCACAATGATTTTACATCTGCAATAACTGCAAACATACGTATGAAGAATAGAGGTGCTACATGCAGGACCCCTGGAGTATTTTTCTCTACTTCCCCTAGTTTCCCTAATTATTCTGTTCAAACAACAGTGGTCGTCACATTCTATTTTGTAGTTGACTTGTGAAAAATACAACTGTAAAGCACATGGCACCCAAATAAAGTCTGCTTTGGTTATAACAAACTGACCAAAATTCAAGGTGTGAATACATTCCTAATGTACCTTAACAAATGTCTTGAAATGTATCTACTAGTTGTGCATTCCTCTGGTTAGACTCACCTGGTTAAAACATCACTCAATCATTCAATCTTACTCAACTACCAGTAAAAGTTACTCAGTCAAGCATCTACTCAAGTTAAAGTATTGAAGTACTCACTTTTGAAAATACTTAAAGCTATAGAGGACGATCTTTTATTCCCGGGTGGATCATCTAAATAAGTGGTCCTCCAAATTGTCAATCCATCCGCTGATATGTTTACGTAAACCCGTCCTACATGCTGGTCCAGTTAGCTATCTTATTCTTTGCATGTGCACTTTTAGGTGTGTTGAGCTACGGTTTCAGAGAGTCATTGAAGCTCACCTTTCTCACTGCAGTTCTTTTAAAATCGCCAACGGTTGTAAGAGAAAAAGTGTCTACTAAGTGTATGAGAAGAAAAATAGTCCTCAGAAGAGGCAGATATATCCTGGAATCCTTTGCACAGAGAGCTCTCCTCGCAAAGGATTATTGTGATCATCTGTCTGAGTTTACTATAAAGTCCACTGTATAGTCCCCACTCTATATAGTGACTAAGGAATTTAGGAGTTAGGGCGGACTTTGGGGCACAGTAAGCTTGTATGAACAATGAGAACAGCAACTTTTAGGATGCATTTTTTTCTTAAGTGGAGACGGTGTGTCTTTTAAAAAAGTCAATAAAACCCTCCTCAAGTATTCAAAAGTACATGCATTTAAAAGTATTTAAGTATTCAAAAATACAAATTGGATTTTGTGATATTAGTACATTTCTGCGTAATTTTCAGGGTATTAAAGAACCTCCTTTAAAGAACTTTAGCATAGAAATGCAACATGCTATTGTGAATGTTATTTCTTATTTAAAAACAAAGCACAAAGAAAACAGAAGTGTCTTGATTCTCCTCACACTTTAATTATGGTTTAAAGGTTTAAGGTTGAAGGTATTACTACAAAGAAACTACAAGTCTCATTTGAGAACTCATCCTACCGAACAATTTAGCCACATAGCTTTAATTCACGCATTGATAAAATGTACAAACTACTAAGAATATCTGTACCCAGTTTCTCAAATTTGTGGAATATTTATAATATTTGTGGAATATCTAAAACAGTGATGTCCAAATATCGTATATGTTGAAGATAGCAGCAGATTGCAAAGATAAGCTGAGCCAAAAGGAACAAGTAAAAAGCAGCTTAGAAATGGAGTGGAGTAGAAAATCTGTATTTGACTTTGAAATGTAGTGGAGTGAAAGTTATAGTACCATCCTAAATGACTCAAGTAAAGTAAAGATACTCAAAAGAAGTGCTTAAGTACAGAAGTCAAGTAAATTTACTTGACCTCTGTACTTCTGCAAGTACCTCTTTTGAGTTTCTTAAGTATCTTAAGTAATAAGTACAGAAATGTTCTTTGTTACTTTCCACCGCTGGTCTTAACTCAGTATTTAGGCTTCCTGGTTTGCATTGCTCCTACTGGTTTCTTTCATTGGTTTCATGTCTTGCAGTTTCTTCATAGTTAGTGTTATTCTCTTGTCTGCTTCCTAATGATCTCCTGTTTGACTGACAGTAAAGGCAGGCAGGCAGGATGTTAACCATTTAAACATTTATATAACCCTCACCTTGACTTGGCTGGTTTGTTTCTCTCCTTTAACAATATTTTATGTGCACTGATGTTCTGTCAGAAACATCTCAGACATTCATACAACAGCTACATTTACTAACCAGTTGATGTCCCAAACGAATTGGCTGAATTGCAGCATTTTCAGTGGATATATAAAAAAAAAGGGGAACACATGTAATTTCACTTTTGCACTTAAAAAGCATGCATCAGTTTCCTTTGACTTTATAGTAATACCTTTTTAATAAATTTCCTATCTGATACTTATAATTTTTGTTTGTAACATGACAAAAGTGAAAAATGCAAAAGGCTTGAACTCTTCTGAAAGGCACTCTATAACTTGAAGACAGAGTAAACAAAGCTAAAAAAAAAGATCAGTTGTGGTGGTGGTGTTTTATCAACAAGAATCTTACTTTGCTGAACAGATAAGAAAAGAAAAAACTTTTCTTATTCTCATCTGCTTCGCTAAACAATGGGGGACATAAAGTATGCTCAAAATCATACAGAATGTGTCAGCAACTTCTCCCTACAAGGAATTGTTTTTTATTTTTGAGTTGTTTGAGTTTTTTATGTTCTCCTATTGTCAGCATTCCTCTCTTTTTATTATATCCCATGAGTGTTATCTAAAACGTATACAAAAATGCAAATGCCTCAGCATGTGGGGGTTGTAACATCTCATCTGCAGAGCTGTGCATTATCCTTGGTGGCTCTTGTATGGTTGTGGCCAGATGGCAGCATGTTGATATGGGGACACTGGTGTCATCATGTCCCCCAGGATTTTAGAGATGCACACTGACTTTACATGCACTTTTTAAAGACAGTGTACATCAAATATATATCTAAATTTCCTAGAAAAACATACACCTTGAGCTTGAACTGTGTCATTCTACAATGTGGAAAATTAAGGTATGATTTCATTCAGACTAAGACAATTAGTGTCTTATATATAGAATTAGTCTTTGAAAATGAAAGGAAAATTATGCATGGTTTGAAATTATTTATGAAGATTCAATAAATGAAATGTTTTTACAAGCCATGAGTAAAATGTAGTGCATTCCTAAAGCCCATAAATCACCTTATAAGTAAGAGAATAGAATAGAAAGACTGGAGTAGAATAGAACAGAATATAATACAGTAGTCTTTATTTTATTCTACTGTGAGGCACTATGCAATTAAGGATGCTTCCAATGAGCTACAAGAAATACAGGAATAGGAATAGACAAAATTATTATTTTTTTTATTTGAAGAAAATTAGATTCGTACATCTCAGAGAGTACTGACCACTTTTTTTAAAAAGATTGCCCCGGTTGAATTGCAGATCAAGTACAAATTAGAATCTTCTCAACAGTTTTTCTTCGTCATTAAAAGTTCTTGAAGACTCCAAAAGATTTTAATCACAGGAAAACTGATTCTGCAAGTATTCATTTATCAAGAGGGACAGATGACAAGTGCAATTTTTTGTGTGTTATCTGTCTAAATAATCAAAAAATCATGCATTGTTCTCATTCTGTTTGAATTTTTTTGTAGTAAAAAACATAAAAATGTCCATGGAAGTCAACATATATTTCCTCGTTATTTAAAAAAAAGAGTTTTGAGTATTTTTCTTCAGGTGAATCTTGTTTTTGAATGTCTTGATTTAGAAGCTTTTTCTTCCAATAAAGAAAAACAAGAAGAAAAACTGGACACGAACTTCCTACTAAATGGAAAGGAAACAACACAAAATTATTCCAAACCAGCCAAGAAATAAATTGGAAGTGATGTTGTTTTTCTACTCCACCCGCTCAACAGAAGAGAGGCCCTTGGTGACACATCAGCTCATACATCACACACACAACCATGCTGACAGCTCCCGCTGTCACAGCTCAGCTCTATCCTCTCAGCTTCATTCATGTGACTATATGTGTGAACACATTCCGAGCATGAGTGCTCTTCCAGCGATAAGGAAACAGAACCAATCACAGTCATGCACATGTGCCATGTGTCCAAACTAGCAATGATGCTATTTATTTTGATCTTTGTCTTGATGGATGTTATGTAGAAATACACACACAGATGTACTGTACCAATGTAGACCAAAGCATGGAATTGTTTTGCCCGGGCCAAATCCACTTTTCCCAGTGCAATGACCCTACAACTATGTTAATGGTTGCAGGGGGCTCCAAGAGACCTTCTGGCACTGGCTAATGGTGGGTACAGTTAGCTTGATGATGTCACACTGACTTGGCTCAGGTACCTCAATTACTCAAACCAACTCAGCTAGAGTGCAATTTTTTCCCCTGACTTTTATTGCTTTTACAGCACATTCAACAATTCCTGCTGTCTTCCTCCTAAAAGCCAATTACCAATCTATCGTTACACATTTCTATGCAATCAAATTAATGCTTAATCAGCAGAGGTGGGTAAAGTACCCCATATTTTTACTCAGGTAAGTAAAAAGTATTGGGTAAAAAATGTATTAAATGCAATCTATTTGTATGGCGCCAATTTACAAAAGATGCTACCTCAAAGCACTTTAAAGAGACAATTTAATCAGATCATACAGTCAGATTGGTTCAAAGTTTTCTTGGTAAGGGAACCCAGCCAGTTGTATTAAGTCATTGATTTTGCAGTATTGCTCCACCTGGATGAGCATGTGGTGACAGCAAATATTTCCTTGTGTTGTTGACTCTACAGTAATCCCTCACACTGAGTATGCATGCAAGTGAGTGCAGAGGAAAAACTCCAGAAGAACCAGACTCAATCTGAGTGGGCTTCTTCCAAGGACGACTGGGTGTTCAAGGAGACAGGGGCAAAAATATAAAAGCAACATGCACTGATCTATAAATATTATGAATGTTAGCAAAGGTAATGGAAAGGTAATGGTGAACTATCTCCATTGATGGCTCTGTCAAAGAAACAGTTAAGCTATGAGTCAATTCTCATGTCAAAAGGGATAAAAGAGAGCGCAAACAGTTAGGTGATGAAATAAAAAAAATACAACAAAATTGGAGAATAGAGATGTAATAATGTAGATGCAGTACTACAATATTTAAGAACTGAGTAACTGATGTTCTTATCACTCATGATCATAAAATAATTAATATTTTAAAACTTAGGTATAGTTTCAAATAATACTAAGTTATATAGAAATGCTTGTGTTTAAGGGATTGAGATACATATAAATATATCCATCCAATCATTTTTCATCACGGTTATCCCAAGCAGGGTCACGAGGGGTGCTGGAGCCTATCTCCACCTGTCTACGCACAAGAGGTGGGGTACAGGCCAATCCATTGCAGGGCAACACAGAGACAAACAGAGAGACAACCATTCACACATACATTCATACTTAAGGAGAATTTAGAGAAGCCAATTAACCTTTCAGTCATGTTTTTTTGACTTTGGGAAGAAGCCGGAGTACCTGGAGAGAATCCACACATGCTCAGGGAGAACATGCAAACTCCGGGCCGGGAATTGAACCAACATCATTCAGTGCAACCCTCTGCAGCCCCCCATATAAACATATAAAATAACAAAAACAAATTCAGGTGGAATAGTTACTTTATATATATATATTTTTTTTATTTATTTTATTTTTTTTTGTGGCTGATAATGGGATTGTGGTCCTTTTGTGCAAATTAAAATTTTATAAATTGTAAATTGGTAGTACTAATAGAAAGCTTTTTCAAGTGAGGAGACTACCAAAGCGCGTAACACTTTTAAAATCTTGATTTATGAGGAAAATTCAGACTGAAGTATTATCCAATGACCAAGGAGAGAGAAGGGTTTGCCGTTGCTTTCCATCTGACTTGGAATGTATCAAGACAATAGCCCTCAATGTGCTTAAAATCATCAGCGCTTCAGTTTTCTAAAAAGAGAGCCACTCATGACTCATAGTTTTCAAAACATTTTTATCAGAACTAAATGAAAACTTAGTTTCCTCCATTTCAAGGATTTTTGTGGTTGCCAAGACACTGGTGGCATAACATTTGCACAGGGCTATTGTCTTTCTGGTGTTTTAAAGCTCCTGTGTTTTTGGCTAGTGTACTTAAGAGCTCTTAAATATGTGTTTTTTCTCTTTGGAAACAATCACCAGAGTTTTTTTTAACTGTACTTTGGTGTTACTTGGTCATAAAACAGCAAAAACTTGAGCATAAAGATTTGATCAATGCGATCCTGAAACCAAAAAAATATTTTTGTCAATAATTAAGGTTTCTTTAAATGGTGTTGTTCAGGTTTGAGATGGAAGAGTTATTGGTAAAAGGAGTCTTTAATTAATAAAGTAAGAAGTGCAGTTTTTTCGGTGTTTTTAATGCTCTTAAAATAATGAAGAAACTGTCCTCAGCACTCCTCTCAAGTCTCTCATTATGTTAAGCTTTCTCCTCTCTACCTTAAATATCACGACATACAAATACAAAAGATAGTATTTTTACCTCGTGGCACTACATGGTTGGAAAATACTCCGGTTATCACCTAAAAGTATTTGGATTGCAGAAAACAGTTGAACCTGCAACATCTATTTTACTGTCAAATTTCCACACTTCTTTCCCTACTCAAGTTTCAAGATTTGGTTGTTTTAGGGCAATTCTAAAATAAATGCAAAAAAAAATACTCTGGATTTAGGAGGGAACTGCAAATGGGAATTAGAATATTGGAAATACTAAATATTTGTAAATGGTCTTTTCATTCTCCATAAATATCTCAACTTGAATATGTATGCCATGTATAAACTCAGTATTCTTATTAAAAATATTAATCAGAAAAGCAGACCTCCGCCAGGCAGCAAATTTCCCCCCAAATTGTGACTTACCCCTTTTGCAAAAATTTGCACATGATCTGAATCATTAACACATTTTAATGAATTGTTCCTTGACATGAGGTGCACCTTTAATAACAAGTTTTAATTTCTAGTTTCATCAGCAGATTGAGACTTCGAATGAGGCATGGCTCACCTTTTCTGTGTTTTTGTCTTCTGTAAAATACGTCTGGACTCCCATCGAATCCAGGGCTGAATATGTCAATAGTCACTGATGCCACTCTCTGGTTTAGTGGGAAACTGCTTGTTCCATCAAAATGTATTTGATTGTTCTTTGGACTGAGGTAAAAATCAGTCCAAAAAAAAAACAGACAGACACACACACATGCCTCCTTGGTGTACTGTAGGTACCTCCACAGGTTTTTTTAACAGGTTCTCCATCAGTTTTAGGTCAGCCTCGGAGATCTTACTATGACAGACACACTCAACCTACGTCCATTATTAAGTGATCTGATTGTGATAGCCCACTTCTGTAGACTGCTATTCAAGATGACTTATCCGTAGCAGAATGGACATTATTTTATTTTTTGAAGCATTGTTATATACAAGTCAGCCTACAACAAGAATTTCTCTGTAAACTAACTTGACTTCCTATGTATTTTATATATATTCATAAAGGCAGTTACTTCTTAGTACAGTATATTTATAGGTGGTGGCCAAATGGCAGCAAGTGCAAGTTTCTTTCATAAAACAAGAAAGATCAATGTCAGTGTTTAAATGATGTATCTGATACTAAACTAACCAAAAATAGAATATACATTTTTGTGAAGCGAAAACCATTGCTTTACCTAACTCCGAGGCATTGTCTTATTTACACTGCTACAAGCACTTAGAACTTTATCAAAGACAGATAATACCCAAAACCTATGCCAAAACCCATCTGCATATTGGATCATCATAAACTGCATTAGATGTGATAGAAAACTGGAAGATTTCCTTTCAGTTAAAATGTTTGCCAAATGATTCCACAGTTAAATGCATGTTACACCACGAAGCAGGGGGCTGGTTCCAGTCATTAAGACTGGGATAGAGTTCAAGGCCTGAAGAAAAAGTAGCCAAGTCTTGGCACAATACGCCTGTCTGGATAAGGCATACTGCTTTACAAATCAAAGCATTTTCAGTCTAATCAGAAGCATAAAGTAATAAACTTGAAATCTGTGTTTGAGGAATGAGTGAACACATTACCCAAGACATATTGGCAAAATTGGCATTCCTAATATATTTGAAGTGTTTGGACTTAGACAGGTACTTCCACCACTGCTATGGGAGCAGCTTATGACCTAGATTCCTATTTCAATTCAAATTTTGTTCGTCCTGCCTTTTATTATCATTCCCCAGAGGGAAGTATGATCCGTCAGTTAAAGAGGAAATAAATCAATGGCACTAATGTATACACATAAACAAACAGATAAATGAAGAAATATTCACTCCTCGGTTTCAATGCAAATCTTAATTAATTTAAATGGACAAAAACGTTCTTGAACATTAACTAAAAACAAGATATGCTTCTAAAATGTACCACAAAAAACAAAGACTAACTTAAGTATCAAATGTTGACAAATAAATCTTAAGCCAAAATTTATCAGCCTCAGCTAGACCACCTTCATGTCTCACGTTCAAGCTCCAGCCAATCAATTTCGGCATGGCAACTCCTATGAAGCCAATCACCTTTCAAGGTCCTCTTCATTTAGCTACTAGCCCAGCTTCCTTCATTTAGGGTGACCAAACGTCCGTATTTCCCGGGACATATCCGTATTTCACGTCCTGTCCC
>NW_015150513.1:20212-23187 GCF_000732505.1 Cyprinodon variegatus
TGGCTGTGTCGCAGGTGGATGAAGGAAAGCAATGAGTTTCTTCAGTTGGACTTTCACCCAGGCTCCATAATTGAAGGTGGTTCTAATGGTAAAACCATACCTTGTCAATAATTTAAGATAAAACAAGAGGTGCACAACAGAATTCCGTAAATGTTCTAAACTTTATAAGTTAAGATAAACAATTTTAATTGTCAAACTTTTGTTTCCAACTTTTCAATGGCTAAGGTAGTTATTCTCATCCTAAAAACACACAATTAAGTCACATTCTTCAATACCGCACAGAAAATCCATTACATTGGCTAACAGTTTTTTCTTTTCTTTTTTCAACAGTTATCAAAGGATTCTAAGGGCTCATCAAAGGAGCAGCAAACTCACTAAAGCTGGGCAATCACAATACAATATTTCTGATTGATATTTTTGATTTGTCTTAATCATCTGTAGCTCACACTGTGCGATGAAACCACAGTGTTTTGAGTTCACAGCTTAGAATGTATTTTGTTACACTGCAGGGCCCTACACTCTATGAGATCTACCTGGTTACACTCTACGTCCAGAAACAATACTTAGGACTTAGAGCCAAGAGATGGCATTTTTCAGATTCGTCAATCTGGAAGAAGAAGAACTCCTTTGTTTGCAAGTCAAACCCTGGATACTACACAACGCAGGGCGCTGATGAGGCTGAAACTTTGCAAGATCCAAAAAATTCTTGCACTTCTGGACAATCGGCCCGAAAAAGGGCAAAAAAATAATACAGTGTATGACTGGCTTAAGCTGACCAAAGTTCAACATCCACCAGCAGCTGGACAGCTACTTACTGTCTTCTTAAATGCTCCAAAAATTGAAATGGGATGTTAAATCTAAATCACTGACTTCAAATCTGGTGCATATAGCTTAAACTAAAACAGAAAAAAGAGAAGGCAATAAAACATACTTAATATAATGAGATTTAACACATGGTTTCTTTAAATGACACAAAAAATATGGAAATATTTTAACTTTATTATTTAGCATAAACCACTACTAAGGTTTTAACCTTTGGTTCATTATTATATAGATCTAAAATGTTCCAGTGGATGGGAAATGCAATTCGTCAAAAACTAAGAGTTTTCAGTGTCAAAGATTATTCTGTTTTTTTCTGTTATCTAACTCAAAAACCATCTATTTGATTTCCTGACTGTGAACCATAGTGTATGTGCATTAGATGCAAACTATGCAAGAAAAGAAAATGGCAAAATGGAAAGAGCTCAATGTGAGCTGTGCTCTTTCATTGTTAGGGCTGATTTTCAGAACAACATGTCATACAATAAGTGACAGGGGAACAAGCAAAGGCTGTTTTTGTTGGGGCTGTCAGACAGAAATTTTAGGGGGAAAAAAACCCCAACAGACTTCTTGCCGACATTTATCTATTCTTCGAGCTGCCTGACTGGAATCAGCTCTGCAGTCGGTTTCACTGCAACTCATGAAAAATTAATTGGCAGAAATGCCTCTGACGGGTAACAACAGTTAGTTTGTGTAGGCCATCAGTAACCTCACCAGTTCTTAAGATGACTCCTTTAACATAAGCATGAAAGCAATACTTTTATTTACAAATAATCCTTTTTAGGCTGTTTAAATTGCATAATTTTTAACAGTAAAGAAGTTTAATCTATCTTTATTCAGCAAAAAACAAACATAAGTGGACAGAAATGTACAATGAAAACATTTGTGAGTATTCTAAACAACACATTTTGTAAAATTATACATATATAATTGTACAAATATATATATATATATTTATTTTTTTTGTTGAGGAACACAAAACAATAACACAATATAACTTCAGTGTCTACACAGTATTTTTGACTGTCTACTTAAGATACAACACTGACTGACACGCAATGTTGCATACTGCTGTGGAAATAGTATACCAGGAGACATGGAATAGGTCGTGGGAGAGTAACAACTGAGCAGAAGAACCGCTACCTCTCCCTTTGTGCAAGGAGGAGCAGGAGGAACACTGCCAGAGCCCTGCAAAATGACCTCCAGCAGGCCACAAAAGTGCATATGTCTCCATAAGCAGTTAGAAACTGACTGGATGAGGACGGTATAAGGGCCTGATATCCACATTTTTGGGTTGTGCTAACAGCCCAACACCAAGCTGGATGCTTGGCATTTGTCAGAGAGCACCAGGAATTGTAAATCCGGCACTGGCACCCTCTACACTACACGAATGAACGCAGGATCACACTGACCATTTGTGACAGACCTGACAGAGTCTTGAGACACTGTGGAGAGCGATCTGCTGCCTGCAACATCCTTTAGCATGACCGGTTTGGCACTGGGTCAGTAATGTTATATTGTGATATTTCCCTGTAGGACAGCCCAGCCCGCCATGTGCTCTGCAGAGGTAGCATGACTGCCATTTGATACCTAGATGAGATTCTAAGGAGTGCACCAGCATACTGTGAGACAGTATACTGGTGCACTTCGCCCTGAGTTCCTCCTAATGCAGATAATGCTAGAAATCATGTGGCTGGAGTGTGTCAGCAGTTCCTGGTAGATAAAGGCATTGAGGCTATGGACTAGCCCGTCCATTCCCCGGATCTGAAACCGTTTGAGCACATCTGGGACATCATGTCTTGATCCATCCACAGAGACAGTTCCACCACAGACTGTCCAGATGCTTTAGCCAAGGTCTGAGCGGAGGTCTCTCAAGAGACCATCTGCACCCTCATCAGGAGTATGTCCAGGCATTGTAAGGTCATACAGGCATGTGCCACACACAAGACAGAGCTTAATTTTTACCTGTTTTAAGGAAATAACATAGGATCAGCCTGTAGTTTGTTTTTCCACTTGAATTTTGTGTGTGACCCCAAATCCAGACATTCACTGGTTAAAAAATGTTGATTTCCATTGGTGATATTTTTGTGAAGTTCTGTACAAAGTTGAATGTTCGCAGCACATTCAACTTTGTACAGAACAAAGTTTTACATGAG
>NW_015150513.1:23537-49769 GCF_000732505.1 Cyprinodon variegatus
TCAAAAGAAATACAGATTGATAAAATGATGATGTAGAAGGAATCCTTTCTTATGTCTAACTGTTGCCATTGTTGTAAGGACTCAGAACAGAGGACCCAGTATTCAAGGCAGACAGACAGAAAATTCAAAAAGGTGTTTATTATAAAAGGCTTGGATCTGCAGCAGCAGCGGCTAAGGCGTCTACAGCCAGAACCTCTGAAGAATGGAAACACAGGTTAGTGACCATGTAAATTTGGGAGAGGAAAACTGTGAACGTGAGTCACTAACCTGCTTTATGATAAAAAAAAACAAGCAAGAGACCAGATCTGGACAGATGAAGGAAGGCAGGATTATCCAGAAGGCGAAGCTAAACCCGCAGTACCTCAAAAGAAATCATCTGGCCCTGATGACCGGTTAGAGTTTCAGTGTAGTCCTGTTTCTCTTACTGTCACTGGCTGGATGTGCTCTGTTCATCCTCTGACATGGGAGCTGGCTTGGAGCTTGTCTGCCTGGCTGTGTGTTTCCTGGATGGGCCCACCTGTGGAGCTGGTTTACAGTTGGCTTTTGTATCTCCGCTTCTTTCTGTATGTCTTCTTCTGTCTCCTTGAACCCCAGTCAGCATTGGCAGATGGCTGCTCACACCGAATCTGGTTCTGCTGGAAGTTTCTTTCTGTTAAAATTGAGTTTTTCCTCTCCTCTGTCGCTACAAGCGTGCTTACTGTGAATTAGCTGCAACTACAAAGCAGCAGATACGGTTGGATTTCATTTGTGTAACAGTTTCAGCTTTCTTAAACCCAGTTGAGAATCTCAATGAAAAAAGCCTTTTGGTGTGCTGAAAGTTTTCACAGCATAGCACAAACTTGTTTTCAACAAGCATATGTTGAATCCAAGACATTATAGCACTATTTCTGGCAAAACATGGTTAGTTTCTTACACTTACTAGCAGAACAGCAACCAGTAGCTGAAAAATCTAAACATAGAGCAATTCTCTGAAACTTTGCACATTTGCTTTTTTGCTCATTTGCTTAAGGGATCAAGTGTTAGCATTTTAGGAAGTAATGAAAAGTTAACATCCTTTTAAAAGAGATAAAGAGTCTCCACTGGGAATAATCCTGTTGTTAGACTTGTAAACTATTTAGTTTTTAATTGAAAAGGAAAGCCCTGTGCTTAAATGTTTAAGCTTTCCCTCCCCATTTCTTTCCTGAGAAGAAATCACATGGAACACTTTGTATAACAATTTTCAAGGTTTTATGTATAACAACAGTTTTTAATAGAAATGTCTTGTTATTCAAACCAGATAGGTTGTATGCATACAATGGTACCATCGGGATTGCATCGTTGGAACAGCAGCCCATGACTAATGGTTAAAAGAAGCATTTTATATATCTACAGGAACACACCCTTCCACCTTTTCACATCTCAAATCATTACAGAATAGACATGGTGTTTGTAAATACAGAGACACCACTGCCTCCTGCCATATAAAGACAATACACAGTATTTTTGACTCAAGGACAATGCTCCCATTTAATTCCCAAATCTATGTTAAGCATCAATCACACCTTAAAGAATTGGCCAGTGTACGCCTGATGTTCAAAAAACCTGGCAAAAATACTGGCATACGTTGGATAAGTTATGAGTCAGTTTTGTATAAGTTGTGAGCATGCTGAAGCACTGTGAAGCACACCAAAGTACGCTGAAGCATGGTGAAGCACGCTGAGGCACACGTCGACACACCGCAAGTTTGTCGTGAAATTTTGAGAATGCAAGAACTTAGAGGACAGATTTTCTCTTATCCATGTAAAAAAAACAAAAGACATTTACAGCTTTGGTTGGTAAAATATCCTTTGTGAGATGGAATAGAACTTGTGCACTGGGGTAGCCTCTAGAACAGGAGTCTTTAACATTTTCCAGGCCAAGGACCCCCAAACTGAGGGAGAGATGGAGTGGGGACCCCGTAATATTATATATATATATATATATATATATATATATATATATATATATATATATATATATATATATATATATATATATATTGTATGCAATATCAAACTTGTCCTATAGTCACTCTATTACATTTGGATTAATGTACAGAAACTGATTTCGCCCAGGGATTATTAAAGTATTTCTGATTCTGATTCCTCGTAGATGGGACAGGTGTTGTGAAAGAGCTCCTTTGTGTCGTTGAATTGTGCATGGATGACTGAAATGATCTTCTGCCTCCATTTATCTGTTTACTACAGTGTGTTGAATTCATGTTAAGGTGTATTAAAAGTAAAGATACTTCAATAAGTGGATTAAGAAGATTGCAGGTGGGAATATAAAAATAAAAGTCTAATCAACCAAAATTTTCATGACCCCCATGCAGCACCTCTGCGGACCTCCTGTTGAAGACCTCTGCTCAAGAAAATTGCTGACACCATTCTGGCTCAACATCAGACAATTTCTTATCAGAAATTGCATCGCTCATTTAAATTTGTTTTCCATACCACTTTGTCTCAGTTTTCACCATCTGACGCAAATGGCCACATCAAATGAGGAATAAATTAATAAGGCCTCTTAGAAACAATAGTACCCATCAGATATCTTGTCAGTAATAAACTGAAAGATGTTGGGACACAGTTTTCACTGTAAACAAGAAAACATGTAGACTTAGACTTTAGACTTAATTTTTTTAGACTTAAAAAGACATTTCCATTTCTTAAAAAGCAGCAGTGAGAAAGTGTAAACATGGTGATCAAATATAAACATAAGACTGAGATATTGTTTACAGTATTTCCAACATTCAACTTTTTTTGTTTTATTCAACATTCAGCAGTCTAACAGCAGTGGGGAAGAAGCTGTCTTGGAATCTGTCGAACTTTCGCAGAGGGGAGCAGGGAGAACAGTCTATGGTGGGGGTGTGAGGGGGTCATTGATGATGTTCAGGACATGCAGCGCTGGGAAGAAATGTCTTTTATGGAGGGAGGAGGAGCCCTTATGATCTTCTCTGCAGTTCTCACTACTTTCCTCACCTTCCTCCAGTCTTCCAGTAGCTGAAAAAGAGAAATATATTACCTAGAGAGCTTACTATTACGTTTGACTGAAATTTGCAGTGCAACAAATGTACAAACCAAATATTTTCTGGAGAAACATTTGATGATCAGATGACACATGTCTAAATAGCATATAGTCTACACTAGCAGTGGTAATCTTGATAAACAGGTATAATAAATTAACCTAATTAGATAAATTAAAGGACAAAAAGTTAAGTACTATGCAAAGAAGCAGCAAATCTACTTATAAGGTCATAAAAACACAAAAACTACACTAACATTCATAACACATGCAAAGAAAAAAAAATTAAATTAGGAAATATTGCAATCACAGAACATAGATATATAATACATACAGTAGTAGCTATTCAAAATTTTGGCTAGTCCTTGGCTAGTGCCCTACAATTTATTTTTAAACATCAATCTTCGTACTAAAATATTCTTTCTGTCATGATTTGTGGACATTAAGATCTAAAGAAAAGTGTCTTCTCCTGGTCAGACCCTGTAATTCAGTGAAAGATTGGAGTAAGAGTAAAAAAAAATACAGCATGCATGGCCAGGATAAGGAGGAGTTCACTCCAGTGGCTGGAAGTTGGAGGGGATTTTGCCAGGAGTTGCAGGGAAATGGGCTGCCATTCGGTTGGTGTTTGACTGGGAAGGGCCATTTTGAGTGGCTGCTAATGTAAATGGCTAAAAACACCTCCTTCATGAAAGTATAAATGATGCTAAAAAACAGACCTGGGAAAAAATTATGCAATTTGCAAAAACAGCTGCTGTTGTTTGGTAGGACATTTCTCCCAATTTTCCTGCATAAATAATGGCCTATAAAGTAAACCGAAGAATAATGTGAATACGTTACTATCCAACAGACTTCTTTATTAAGCTTTCTTTAACTTAACAGTAAGAAGTATTTTTTTCTTGATTATGAACATTTATATTTAATTGAGACGTTTTTATAAAGGGTGATAAAGGAATGTGCCACATAAGAGCCACAGTCCACTAATGTGTTATTAGTCATATTACCAGCTGTTGTTATTTGCAGCTTTAATACCCACCACCCAGAGATCTCTTGGAGCCTATTTAGATATATCAGAAATCTTCTCTGTCAAAATGCACTCAAGCAACAACCTCAATGTCACACAAATTGACACATCTTAACTGGCACCAAGCTCTCTGGTGCTTGCTTTTTCCTTCAGTGACATTCATAGTATGCTCAAGTTTCTCCCATTATTAAAATAGACATATAGTATGAAATATTTATTTTAAACAATTTTATAACAACTTGAAGAATTTTGGATCAGTTTTCAAAGGAACCTAAACAGTCAAATGTCATCAGAATGAAAACCCTTAGGACACTATATCCAAAGTATTGCATTTCTCTAAATAACTAGAATGAACATTACTTGCACCACTTGAAACCTGATTTCTTTTTAGGAGGTTACAGTGGAGATCATTATTTAAAGTGATCTACTGTATAAGAGTCCTGGAAGCTGATTCCAGAGTGTGAAAGGATCTCACTCTGGAACCAGCCTCTTTTGTACATTTGTACAGTTGCATAACCTGGGCCCCTTAAAATTCAAACTGAAGAGAAGTTTTTTTCTTTAAAAGGGTTTTAATACTCCTTAGCACATTGCTCCCCAACAGAATTATTATTATTTCTGAATTGGGGTATTTTTATGATTTTGTCATTATGCTCTGCGGTCCCCTTATTTGAATGTTTAATGCCCCTGTTCTAAAAAAAATAAAAATAAAGAAGGGATTGTGTCTTCCAATTACAGTGCAATCATGCTTCTTATCCTCCCCAGGAATGCATACCCCAGGGTGCTAGACAGGAGATTCTCCAGCACCCTGGCATCTAGTCTTCTGATTGTTGAACCTCTGCGTCAGAAGGAGCAGTGGAGTTTATGTCCCAGCTGTGGAAAACTAAACCAGCATTATAACCTCTTTACACGTCCCAAGGGTGCTCAAAGGTTCAAGGGAGTTTTCTCAGCTTTCCACCAGTTTTGAGGTGACAGTGGCAACCGAGGTAGGAGGGTTGACCTTGCGCAAGACACTTCACCCGCATTGTCTACTGATAAGTGCCCGGTAGTGCCAGTGTATGGCAGCTTCGCTTCTGTCAGCTCGCCCAAGGGCAGCTGTGGCAACAATGTAGTTTTATATAAGTACAGGCCATAGTTGAACTGCAGAAGCGATTAAATTTTGTTCCTTGTGGTGTGCTGTGGCTGGCGGGGGGACTCCTGGAGTACGAGTAGGGAGCAATTTATTAGGGGCCATTTGGTTGGTTTAGATGTGAAACCGGAGTATGGGCTGTACTGCCGGCATGGCACGTTTAATTTGTAGAGCACAATTCAGTATATGGAAAAGTCAAAGTGCTTTACATGAATTAGACAGTAAAACACAAAGCAGGAAGAAAAACAAATGAAACTACTGGACCACAACTTTCAACTAATACTTCAATTGACTCCCTTTAACTTTAACAGTCAAAGGGAGTTCTGAACAAATGGGTTTTTAAATTTGACTTCAAAAAACTCTCTTTTCAGCACTTCTACAGCCTTCTGAGAGTTTGTTAAAGTTAAGTGGAGAATAGAAACAGAATGCTGATTCTCAATGTTTGGTTATAGTTCTGGGTGTAGAGAGCAGACTGGAACTTAGAAGGCCTGAGTGGCCTGGGAGGTTGATACACTAACAATAAATCTGTTATGTATTGAGCTGCTGATCCATTCAGTGATTTATAGATTAACAAAAGGATTTTAAGCACCAGGGAGCCAGTGGAAGGACTTCAGAACCGGGCTGATGTCCTCTACGTTCTTGCTGCTAGTGAGAACATGGGTAACAATGTTTTGGATCAGCTGCAGCTGTCTGACTGATTTTTTTTAGGCAAACCTATGAAGACACTGTTGCAGTAATCAGTTCTACTAAAGATAAATCAATGTGTTAAGAAGCAATAAGATTTTTTGTAATGTTCAGGTTCTAGAATGTGTGTGTATATGATGCCTCTGTTTTTTGAATTGTTTGTTACCTTTGTGGGTGTTTCCTTTTTAGAAGCTATCTTGGAACCTTGCTAAGGAGGAGGCCCGCCTCAAACCCAGCTTTCTTATAGAGGGAGCCATGATGGCTGAAATTTGATTTGCTGATGGTAAATTGAGAAGGCGGGGATAACAGTATATAGGTGGACTGCTGGCTGTAGTCAGGGTCTGATAGGAAAGCTGCCATTTTGTTCTAATTATAACCATGCTCTGATGAAAGAGACCTAATAAATCACCTTTTGTTTTTGCTCCAACCAACTTTGCGGAATTTTTCCTGCCACACCACACCTCTCAGCTCAACACAATGGATGAGTTTTTCTACATCCTGCTTGGACACTAGGCCTTTAATCCTGGAAATGTTCTTCAGGTGATAAATGGCTGACTTAGTAACTGCCTTTATATGCCTGTGAAGGTCCAGGTCTGAGTCCATCATGACCAAGATTGCGACCAAAATCAGTGGTTTCTAGCTGTAATAGCTGAACCTGTGAGCATGTTTTTATTAAGTTGGAGAAAATTATGCTGCATCCACTCATTGATCTGTTCTATGCATCTAGCCAACACTCTGATGGGTTCATAGTCACCTTGTGACATTGTTATGTAAAGATGTGTGTCTTTTGGATAGTTAAGGTAAATAATCTTTTTGTTTGCTGTAATATGAGCTAAGGGAGCATTTGGATGTTGTTTAAGAGTGACCCCAGAATGGAGCCTTGAGAAACCCCACATGTGACATTTTCTGGTCTCTGATTTTAAAGTTCCCTACCTATCCTCCAAGTATAATTGAACCAGTCCAAGGCTTTATAACAAAGGCCAACCCAGTTTTCCAGCTCTAATGAAATCAAGCAATCAACAGTATCAAGCGCTGCACTGAGGTCCAATAATACCAGGAAAATGGTGGTTCCACAGTCTGAATTTATGTGGATGTCACTGAGCACCTTAATCAGGGCAGTCTCTGTACTGGGGTTGGCATAAAAATCTGACTGGAAGACATCCAAGCACATTGTCATTATTAAGAAGGCATTTAACTGTTGAAACACAACATTTTGAATAAGCTTACTGGTGAAAAGGAGGTTTGAAATGGGCATGTAGTTCTGCAGGACCAGTTTGTCCAAGTTTCCTTTTTTTTCAACAATAATTTCATAATTCCTGTTTTTAAGGGAAAACACCTGACATAAGAAATGTGTTTATGATTTTAATCAAATCAGAATCTGAAACAGGTAAAATCTTTTTAATAAAATCTGCCAGTAAAACATCAAGGCAGCAGTGATGAGCTTAGCTGCTGAACAGTTTCTTTCAAACTTTTGCAGTTTATTGGAATATTTTAGCAGTTTATTCTAACTTGAGACAGTATTGGTCCAACAGTTTGTATTGATGTGCAGACTGCTTTTCTAATACCTTGTATTTTCTCAGTAAAAAACTTTGCAAAGTCATTGCAGGCTTTTTTATATTGAAGTCTATTGGCCCCAGAGGTAGGATGGTCTGTTAACATGTCGACTGTGGCACATAAGGAACAAACATTGTTGGTGTTTTTGCTGATAATCTCAGAGAAAAAATATGTTTTTGCATCTTTTAGTTGTAAATTATATCTGTTAGTTTTATCTGTATATATTTCATAGTGAACATAGTCTTCTTTGGCCATCTTCGTTCAGCTTTTCGGCACTCTTTTCTTTTCTCACTGCTGGAGCATTTCTCCATGGAGCTTACATCTTCCCAGAAACAGCTTTCACTTTAACTGGAGCAATAGAATCAATAATGTCTGCAACTTTAGAATGGGGATGATCAACCAGCTCATCTACAGAGTTACGAGGTAAAGTGGAAGCCGAAGGGTAAGCCTGGGTAGGGTTATTGATTGTAGTGTCCATGATAACACACTTTCTTATAACATCTGTTATGGTAATTAGATCAGTGAGAGAGATGATTTCAAAGGAAACAGAAACATGGTCTGATAGTGCAAAATCAGTTATAGAAACATTTGAAATATTTAGACCTTTACTGATAACCAGTTAAAAAATATATCCATAGTTATGTGTTGGCTGTTTAACATGTTCAGTCAAACCAAAACTTTTCAGTATATATAGTACAGTTATTTTGCACCACTGTCTTCAGAGTTGCAACATGTACATAAAGTCCTGCACAATATTTAAGTATTTATGTCCAACACATATTACAGATAAAAGTTAATTGAAGTAATTAAAAAAGTTTGCTTTGGATTTTAAAGGCCTATTAACTTTCTGCTGCACATTAAATCAGAGGTTTTACATCCATCTTTTTTTTTGTGGCCCCAGCTTTTCCTGAAGAGAATAAATTCTGATAAAGTTACCACTGGAACCAAAGGTATATCACAAGAAGGGATTTGAAGGTCCTGATTGCCAACACTGCTATCTTTCTTTGTATGTGGAGTATCCGCCCGGGGGTGTGATTTATGGCATATTCAAATACTATTTGGAAACGGGAGTTTTCATGTTTAATGGATTGATTCAACTACAGTGTTGGGTTGGATACAGGAGATGTGGAAGACTTGTGGGGTCCATTTGGAGGAGAGATAATTCTGTTGGGATTTAACATCTGTTTTTTGAGGGTTTTAGGAGAGGTCACTGTGCTCCAAAGCAATAAAGGGTAGGATCTGTATTTCCTCATTACCTCATCAACCATTTCAGTTGTCTTTTTTTGTTCCTTCATTCTGTCTTGTTGCCGTCCAAAGAAGTCACTTTCCAATGCCTTACCAGAGTGACGTTTAACATCAGAAGACTCTATCTGGTTTTTATTTACATGATGTACTTTTTTCAGGTAGTAGAAAACCAAAAAATGTTGCACCCAATCTATTCAGATGAAACCAAACTGTTTCAAACAGGTGTCTCTTTTGCCAGAAGATATTAAAGTTATCAATGAAGCCAATCATTCTTGCAAAGCAAACGGGTAGGAAACTCTACTGAAGAGTTTATCTCTTGCTGAAGGTGGTGCGACAGTCCCACTAATGAAAACTTTAAAATGCATCTGTTCTGCAGTGTTAAGCAGACTAATCACATCTTCCTTTAATATTTCCGATTTCCTATGAGCAACATCATTCAGTGCTCCAATGTGAATGTTTAAGAACTTCAAGGATGTAAGTAATTCACCAATCTTTATTATTCTCTTTGATATTTCAGAAACCGTGGTACAGCAGAACACTATTTCTCTGTCTTTTCCTTCAGTGGGTCCTTCCTTCTCTCTTGTTTTGGCAGCTACCAGATTGGTGCACCTGTTGATACTTGTGGTAATACACATGTTTTTCTGAAGTCTTGGGCAGGTTCTGTCGTCTAAATGTGGCATTCACCCTGTCAGCCGTCTTTTCAGATAAGGTACGGATTGTTTGTTCTTTGGCTTTGCTCCAAGTGTTTCCCACCGTGGGCTACCAATCTGGTTATTGTCATTAGAAACTGCACCTTGTTTCCCAGTTCTGTTTTTTGTTTGTTGTACTGGTGGGTGGGTATTTAAAACCACTGGTGGAGTTATCTCAGTGTTTGAGACATCAACAGGGTTGACACTGGCTGGGTCCAGCATTGACTTCCACATTCACTTGTACTTAGTCAATTCTCATTTCCATTACAGCCATCCTCTGTATAAGCTTGTCAAAGTCCTGTGTGGTGAAGGGATCTGTCATTCTCTGTCTTTCACTGTTCTATCACTTTGGCTAAGAGATAAGAAGGTAAAAGGTTGGAAAGATGTAAGGCAGCAAGAGAGAGAAGTGTTTGGGTAGGCAGAGAATCAGCAGTGAACAGGTCAGACTATATGCAGGCATATAGTCGTACCTGTTCACAGGGAATATTGGACTCTGGCAGATCTGTCACTGGTCCTGCTTCTGATTTTTATGGGTTGGACTTTTAGGTGCAGCCAAGAGCTAGCGATGGTCTGATATGGTCTGATCCTTACTTTTTGTGGTTGATGAGGTTCTTCTGGCTTCCTCTTGCCAAGACTTACAGCATGCGCTGGAAAGGTTAACAGCAAAGTGAGAAGTGGCTGAGCTTTTCTAAGTCTGAGGCCATGGTTTTTGACCAGAAAAAGGGAACTTTCTCTCCTCATGTCAGAGGAGAGATCTTGCCTCAAGTGGAGGAACTCGCATATCTTGCTGTCTTGCTCACAGGTGAGGGGAGAACAGAGCAGAAGATCAACAGAAAGATTAAGGAAATTGCCACTATAATGCACTTGTCTGTTGTGTTAAAAAGAGCTGAGAAAAAGGGCAAAGTTCTTAATGTACTGGTTGGTCTATATTCCTACCCTTGCCTATGGTCATGAAATCTGAATAATAACTGAAAGAATGAGATCTAAGCAATTGAAATGCGGTCCTTAGGGTGGCTGGACACTCCCTTAGAGATGGGCCGAGAAGATCAACCATTAAGAGACTCAGAGTAGAGCCACTTCTTTGGGAGGTTTTCCAGAAACATCCATGCAGAAGTTGGTCCAAAGGACAGCCCAGGACTGGCTGGGACTATGTTTCTCAGTTGGATGAGGAAAATATCAGTCTTCCCCCAGAGTAGCTGGAGGTAGTGTCTGGGGAGAGGGAAGTATGGGAGTTTTTGCTAGGACTTCTGCCTGATGACCTGGGAATGAAATGAAACCAATTGGTGAACTCAGTGAGTAGAATAAAAAACTGTTTAAAACACTAAAGGGAAAGCCCAGTCACCCATAAAACAACCTATAATTCAGATCTTAACTGAAAGAAAGGGGACTTTATGTGAACAAGGATTTTAAGATGGCATTTTTAGCTGAACTTTTATCTCAGGACATTTGCATTCCTCTACACATGACACAGCCAAGATCGGCCTAACACTTCCAACAACACATTACTTAAGAATGATGTTATGGATGTTTGTTTAGCTAACATCTAAGAGAGAGATTAACAATCCCCTCTACAAAAGTGCCGCTATAGGAACATAATCCAACCCTTCATTGACATTCATCTGTGCGTATAGCCTTTCTATTTCCTACTGGCTCCTTTACACTTAACACTTAACTGGCTCCTTTGCACTTGGTTGTTCATTCAGATATGTGGATCAGGTCTATTTGTAAAAGATGATCGATATGTGTCAGTTTTAAAATAAAAATAGATAAGCTATGCAAAAAGACAGACACAGGAAAAGTAAAGTAGCTTTTTCAAATTTTTCAAAGCAAAAAGGTGATACATAGGTGGATCCCACACGCATTTAATGTGGACTCCCACACAGCAACTTTTTGTGTTGGATGAAGCAAACGTAGAATTGAGTATGTGTGTGCAGCTGGCAAAATACTATTAATAAAGATAACTCAAAGTAACATGAACACATGGTTTAAAAACATAGAAACATGAATGGAAAAAAAAAATCACAAAGCTAAAAACACAAACACAAAAACAAACCAACAACTAAAAGCACCAAAGTGCACTGATACGTCTTCAGCAAACTTACAATAACAACAGAACATGAAAAGCCATGTTAAACATAACAAGCAAAGGAAAAGCATGAATTGAAATAAAACTATAGCCTAATATCTAAAGACTGTGAATATTTGAACCATATTGTTTACAGTTAGTGGAAAATGATCTAAAACCAAATATTTGTCCACCAAGCAGTATTCTTTCTTCAATCCCTGCATGCATGAAGACATGGCATACACAGCCCCTTTTGATGGAAAATATTTTTGGATTTGACCAAATATTTTTGCACAACATTTACTGCTGGTAATGCAGAGCTACAATTATCTATGCACCAATTTGCCTCAATCTTGCACACTGCACATTTGCAAATAAGGGAAATATCTTTGACTTTACTTCTGGATAGACGAGTATGACCAGTGCCGTCTCTCTATTCGGGTTAGTCTGACATTTGATGCACAGATTGAGCACTCAGTTCAATATAGTACCATATAGTGTAAGAACATGTCATGGTTTTACTAAGGTTCAGACCCAAATGCAGAAGACTAAACTGGGAGACCAGGGAAAAGGTTTAACAGGTTTAATTGAAAAGATAATTCAGAGAGAAGTGTTGCTCTGAACACTGCTCAACCGGAACTGAAAAGTGAGTGGAAGACACAGCGGTTAGTTCAGGCTCAGTGGGAAATTTGACTCGTGAACTTGGAAAACAGAATTTGGTTGCTGACTCACATTTCCAGAGAAGTTGTTGAATCCTTGACTCCAGTCTGTATGCTGTAGTGAACGGAGAAAACTGCCACTCAGATTTCCTGCGGTACTTGAACGGTTCATAGTAGAGATTAATCCCTTTCTCAGTGCGAAGCTCAAACGATCTCTTTGGGAAAGTGGATCCAAACCTCCTGTTTGAACCCCAGCTCAGTTTGTAGCTCAGTTGATCCTTCCAGGGAGAGAAGGTCCGAAAAATCCATTTAGCAGGATGACTACCTGCCGAGAGGCAAAAGACAAACAATGTTAAAACTCAGGTTGACAAGAGCAGGTGTGTGAGGAGGCGGACCAGAACCAGGTGCCTCCTGGTGGAGGAAGGGAGACAAACACAGAAAACACAAACAGACAGACAGGAGTCCTGACAGAACAGATATTATGAGCTGTAAACGTTTAAACCTTGAGATTTTGTCATACAGTTTGAGCTGTAGCTGAAGACTACAACTGGATCAGACAGTGCATGTCAGCTCTACGCAAGAAAACTCTAAAAATTAAATTGTTTCTTATAGTGTGAACTAAAAGAATTGGCTGACATTGCTAAATTCTATCTTTGATTAAGTGTAAAAGAAAATACTGCTGGGGCTGTAAACACTACTATGTAAACACTCCTATTTAGTATTCAGTTTGTAGAAAAGCCCATATATGACAAAGCGCTCATAAAAAGGGAAATTTTCTCTTCACCTCCAGTGTTTCCCAGGCTTCTTTTTTGTACCAACAGTCAGCAAATAGTTCTCTGTTGTTGTAATTTCTTTATCTATGTGAGGCACTGATCTATAGTTGTCTCCAATTCTTTGTCTGCCGTCCCCACTGAGAATATTTGGAAGGCTTCAGCATTTTTATGAGTTTTCTTCAATTTACTTTGTGTAACACTGCTGGGCCATAATTCTTTCAGAAACCTTGTTTGCTCTTGTCTGACTAGTTCTAAAACTGCACACAGAGAAGATTTATTTCAGTCATCTTTCTTTGCTACAGTTCGAAACTTTGAAAGAAAAAGTATAAACTACTTTTTGGATTATTTTTTAACAATTCTTTTTCTTTAAATCTGCTTCCATTAAAAATTACGTTCTCTATAAACATTAATTTGAAGATGACCTAAGCTACACTTTGATATTGCTCACATACTCTAAAATATTTACAGTTTAAAAAGTTTTTCAAAGATAGCTGGCTTAACACTTTGAAAAATTAATTTGCGTCTCACATCCTTGATAGGCTGCCATTTTGACAGACAGCTTAGAATCAATAGGTGTAGAGGTCATTCTTTCTGCCCCTTTGCTGAATTTTTCACCTCATATACATGACATTACTTCATTTTTACATTCAGACCACAGCTGGCTTCAAGCCACAAACATTCAGCTCATTAAAGCAGAGATATCTGTATTTTTGAATGTCATCTTAGTTTGATCCGGTACACCAGGTCACAAGTTTTCCTTTTTTTAAATAAGAAGCTGAACTTTTAAAAAGATAGTCATGATGACAGAAAACTCAAATGCAGCAGTCAAGATAGCTTGACATGTGCAGCATAGTAATGAGGAACATTTTTGACCAAGGGGGAATACATTTATGGTGTTATTTACTCAATCATTTTTTCCATTTCTTTTATTAAACATACAGAAAACCCTGTACAAATGTACAGGGATTTTAAAGGGTTCTATAAATTGAATTATTTATAGGCTTCATGAACATTATTTTAAAGCAGTTGTGGTACCAAGCATGACATAGAAAATCTACCAAGAGGGGGCAAGAAGAGGCCCATGTCATGCCCAATTCAGTGGAAGGGATCAGAGCCACCTTTTGTTTTTTCCCCTAATACTCTTTTACAACTGCAGCATAATAATCTCAGTGCTCTACATAATCAGTTAGAACTAAGGAAGCATCTTGAATGAGAGGCAAACCTTTTTAAAGAAAACTTCATATCCAGTTTTGTAAACTAAACTTGTTAAGCAGGACATGGAGAAGTAGTGTTCTAAGTTTTTCCTTCTATTTTCTTTCTTTTGGCTTCTTCAAAAGCTTTAAAATCTGCAAGATGGGAAGTCTGTTTATTTTTCTAAGGATTTTTGAAAGATATAAGGTCTAACTTGCGTCCCCTTTCTTGATTGCTTGTACATACTCTAATCTCCTGTCGCATTGAGGACTATGAAAAGATAATGTGCTGTGTGCCTCTGTGAGTAAGAATTGCTGCAGTAGATTAGACAGTTTTTTATAATCGGTATCTATTCTGATATACTAATGAGCCATATCCTAAATTTTGGTTCAGGTGAGGACACAGAAAAAGAGAAATGAAGAGTCAATTGTGATTTAGAACTGAATGAATGCAAATGTTCTTTCAAAGTCCTTGTATCACTGCTTTAACATACCTGAATCTAACAGCTGAATTCCCAAGATTTATGTGCAAAAAGTAAACCTGTACATGAAATTATGTTTTGTTTTTATAAAGTGTTTTTAAAATGTTTTTTGTTATCGCATCATCTGAATATACTGGTGCGTACAGTTTGATTGTTTTTTGGTATACGCCTATTTTCAATAAATAGCCCCCCCTGGAGAAAACTCCACCAGCCGCTACTGATTATAGCTACCTTAAAAGTCTAAGGTACATATCCCTGTAACATGTATAAATTAATCATATCTAAAGTGCAGGAGAAAATGATAGGGAAAACTTTCTTAAATAACATGGTTGGAACTGGATCTAACTTACATGTTGAAGGCTTAGATAAGGATAGCAGTTTTGTTAATTCTGAAAGGTCAACTTGAACAAAGCGCTCCAAAGATGATTCAGATTCTATGGTTACCTCAGATGCTGCCTCACACTTTCAGAGATAAATCAATCATATTTAGAGGGAAGGCTAATGGTGTTATTTTTTTATTTAATCGTATTTATAAAAAATAGCATAAAATCATTACTGCTAAGAGGGGGAGAATGGATGGTTTAACAGAGCTACTTTACTGTGGCTCTGAGTGGTTTTGACAAATGTAAAGACATCTTTTCTGACAATCAGAAAATATATCTAGGATTATTCTAATGATCATCTATTAATGAAGAGAAATATGCTATCTTACTTTACAAAGGATATGCTGATGAAGATTCTCAGTCATCCACGTCATAGTCATTCCGTAAAAGTTTAAAAAACAATCCACTGGACTTGGTTTCCAAGGTTTGAAGACGTTTCGCTTCCCCTCCAGGAAGCTTTCTCAGACATTTGAATTGAGAAAGCTTCCTGGAGGGGAAGCCCATCTTCAAACCTTGGAAACCCAGTCCAGTGGATTGTTTTTTAAACTTTTACGGATTTACAAAGGGTAATCTTATACTGCAGTAAACTATTTTTCCAGATTAGGAAGATTTCCAGTTGGCATGTAGAGCACCATTTTCTCTCCCGTGTCATAGCATCTTTCCTCAAAGTCTGCAGCTTTGCATTAAACCAGGGAGCCAACTTTCTATTTCTAAAGTAATCCTTTTTCAAAGGGGCTACGTTGTCAAATCATCAAACTGTGAAGGGGAATAAACTAAACTTTTGTCCTCTGCAGCACTTCTTGTTGACACAGAGGAGAAAGTGAAACAGATTCTTTAAAAGAACAAAGCCAATCGCATCTAAGTCAACCAAAAAGGCTGCACTAAAGCTATCACATTCAATATTTGCATGAATGCTAAAATCCCCTACTATGATGACCCTATTACAGCAGTAGCCATTCAAAATGTCCCCACGTTCGTTTATGGGCCCTTGGCTGGTCCTCTACAATTCCTTTTGAAACATCAATCTTTGTACTAAAATATTGTCACGATTTGTGGACAATAAGATCTAAAGAGAAGTGCCATCTCCTGGTCAGACCATGTAAGTTAGTGAATGGGTAGAGTCAAAGCAAAAAAAAAAATTTGCCCACCCAGGAGAAGGAGGGAGTTACTCCAGAGGCTGGAAGTTGAAGGGGATTCTTCTTGGAGTTGCAGGGAAGCGGGCTGCCATTCAGCTGGCATTTGACCGGGAAGGGCCATTTTGAATGGCTGCTACTATTAATGAGATACAATTATCAACTGACTTTTGAGTAATCAATAAGTCAGACTGAAAGATTGTTGCCACTCCTGCTCCTTGCCCAGAATTTCTGGGTATGTGGAAATTTTCAGTTTTAGCTTTTTCCCCAATTAGAGTTATTTACCTTTAATTAGAATGTCATGGTTTACTCCTTTAGGATTTTTCTCTAGTTAGTTGGATTTTGGTCATGGGCAAGATAGTTAATCTAGTATTTTCATGTGGAATTATTTTTAATTTAGAAATAATGTTTCAATATTCAATTTATACAGTAGCATTTTAATAGTTTATTTTAATATGTATTTATTTTAAATCTATTTTAAACATTTTAATTTTGAAAGTTATTTTGACATCTTGGTAGAATGTTTCTAATAACTTTGATATCATGTATAAACATCCTGCTGGTTCTTATTGTATTGCCTGTTAACAGAAACAGTCATCTGTCCTCATAGCATCCCCTCTATCTGTGTTTTTGATTAATACTAGCCTATGGTCATCCATCAACATATGGTTGTCATTTCTCCAATCGAATCCACATTCTAAAATACATCTGATAAAAAAAAGGAAAATATTACTTTTTTTTTTGCTCATCGTCCCATCTGGTGACATAGATAATTAATCACCTTAGCTACGTGCCTCCGTTTGTCATTATAGCGCCAGAAAAGTGTGTTTATGTGTGCACATGTGTGTTTGTGCAACTTTTGAACATGAATTAAGATCTGATTTACAGTTTCAGCTTTCATTTAGCAGCTTGTTTACCACAAACAGTAACATGTTCAGTCATAAAGGCAATAAATCCCCTTAATCTGTAATAAAACATTTTGTTTTAGAATTTGCAAGGTTAATGGAGTCAGATGGGTTTTACAGAATGTGTCGCACCGACATTATATAAATATTAAAAATCAAGGAGATGTGATCATTTTAATAATAAGGTTAATGCACCAATGTCCGATGCAACATTTATGTGCTTGATGAAAATATGTATCTGCTCTATAGTATGGCCTTAATCAATAACAGCTTAAATATTTTAACTTGCGTATTTTCTTGATCTGATCTGAAAATGAATTTCTTTATTCTAAATGTATAACCATATTGTTGGAGTATCACAAGAAAGCTTATGTACAAATATTACATGACTCCATACTTACAGTTTAGATAAAGAGCTATGATTGTGGAACAAAACCCATTATATAACCAGTAGTAGGATATTTACCTCTCTGATATTCATGATAGTCTCTGAATCAACTCTTTTTTTCCATTTTCCTAGAACATAGCATGCAAATGCTGATTAAAAAAAAAAAAAAAAAAAATCTTAAGAGAATATCCCCAGTAACTACACATCTGAGCCATGTTAATTTTGTGTAAGCATGTTGTGGGGACTTTGAGTTATACTACTGAATGTCTGCCCTGTAATTTAATGCTAAACACTACTACTCAACAATCACCTTCCAATCTTGTTTGGAAACATTGTTGCCATAATGTAAGGATGCCATAGAAACTGTAAGCATGATCTAATGCCATGAAATTGTATATCATTAAGATGACAGTACTTTATGTAGAACATCTGTGTAATGAATACAATTCAATTCACTCTCCATGCTGAATGTTTGAGACAGTTTCAGCAGCCTAACCTAATTTTTTATTAACTCACACCCCATTATCATTTGACCATTCTGTTAGTTCTCAAAGAGCATCAGACTTGAATTCCCTGCTTGCACTTGATTTCTTCTTTAAACTTGTTTTGGCACTACCCACAAAAATTCAATTCTCATCTTAATGCAATTGAGTATTGAGTTCTACACCTTTGTAGCCCCCCTAAAAAAAAAAAAAAAAAACATTTACACAACTTTAAAGCACCAGAAGTATAAATACATAAATGTAACAAGGGAAACAGTACGATAGCCACTCAACTGTCAGACACTACTTTCACATTGTTGAGGATATGCAGTGTGACCTTATGGCAGGAACTGGGCATATGCGGAGGAGGTGGTAGTTCAGGCTGGAGCCCCTGTCTTCTAATGAATCCTGGGGGTAATCCATATGATGCATGTAACCTTGGAAGTCACCAAAATCTCTTTTTTTTTTTCAGAACACAGATTCCTTCCTCCATTTCCAGTATGCTCCAAATCTCCCAGTGTTTTCTGAGTTTACAAAGTCACAAGAATCCATATTGTACTGCTTCAGTTTAAATCCTTGAAGTCTGACCCAAAATGGGTCAGCCAATCAAAAAAGGAAATACAAATGGTAAGTGCTATTACAGCAATTACATTTTTGAAACAGAAACAGCATGAATATAAAATCACACACTGTAACTCATTTCTGTAGTACATACAGCAAAAAATACAGTATGTACTTTTTTTATGATTTCACACTGCATAACTGAATATTGCAGTGTATAATGGGTAGAAAATAATGATTGTAAATGAAAGCATAACTTTACAATAGAACATTGTAAAATTACTGTATGGTTTTGTTCTCACTTCGTTCTAACTTTACATATAAATACCAGAGGTATAGATGGCTTTATACATTCTAATGCAAGCCTAGTGACAATCACCGCCATCTTAGGAAGGATAAACATTTGCTCAGCAGCAAAAGCGGTAGACAGTACTCTGGTTATAGGCATAATAAATACCAAGAAAACCTTCTTCCAAAACATAAGGGCAGATATGATGAAAAACTAGCTCAACTCCACTGGAGAAACAGCGCCGAGTCAATAAATAGGCTACTGCTGACAGAGGATAGCTGTAGATGCTAACTGCAGAGGATCAAAGGATCACAGTGGAGGATTGTACGGCTGACCAACCTAGATTGTCTGTAGAAGATTGAAGGATCAAGTGGATGATTAGAGAAGCATTTCACAAGCAGGGAAACGGGAGAAAGAAGGCAATTGCTAGCCGGTGTAGGTACTAGATCTGCTCAGGTGGTCAAATCTGCTCGGGGCCCTGTGCATCCCAGCGACGTTACGTTACATGACTGGCTGAAAGTTGCCACATGATGTAAAATATTATAGTTGCCCAGACAACGATAATAACATCATGCAGCATCCGTGTGATGAGTCGGAAGCACCTGTAGTGTTAACACGTCTAATGAAGTTTTACCTGATCGATAACAAAACTGAAAAAAATCAGTTTATTGTCAACTGTAACAATGAGCCATTGTTACCTTTGTATTGACTAAAATAGCAGTTAAACACAGCGTTTTCTACATTGGTTTATTTTGGTTGTTTTGGGTGGAGTGGATTTGTTTGGGTTGCGGTTCTTTGGCTGGCCACATCTTGTTTTAATTTTGTAGATAGGTAATTTGATTTCACTTTACAATATTTAGTTTTTGTTTAGCTCTTCATGAAGGGGAAATGCATGGATTAAAGCAGGGGTCTTCAATGTTTTCCAGGCCAAGGACCCCCAAACTGATGGCGAGATGGAGTGGGGACCCCGCTCCATCCTAACCCTAACCCTATATATTGTATGAAATTGTGTTCTATCAAACTGGTTCTATAGTCACTCTATTACAGGTGGAGTAATGTAATGAAAGTAATTTCTCCCTGGGATTATTAAATTATTTCTGATTCTGATTCCTAGTTGATGGGACAGGTGTTGTGAATGAAACGGTGCCCAGCTTGAAAGAGCTCCTGTGTGTCTCTGAATGTGTGCATTTATGACTGAAAGACATTCTCTTCCTCCTGCATCTGTTTACTACAGTGTGTTGAATTCATGTTAATGTGGATTTAAAGACATTTCAATTAGTGGAAAAAATTGCAGGGGGGAATATAAAAAAAATGTCTAATCAACCAAAACTGTCGCAACCCCCATGCAGTACCTCCGTGGACCCCCTAGGGGTCGCGGACCCCCTGTTGAAGAATTCGAGATTAAAGAATTAAAACATTGTGAAATACTCACCTCTGCTGTTTCACTCTACAAGCAGGTGTGTACAGGACTGCACCATTGGATAATTGAAAGGGGGAGGTTAATGTCATGTATGGTGTTTTCTTTATTGAGTTTGAGTATTTGTTTGGGTTGAATTAAAATATTTGTTTTCTGTATTTGTTGTTAAAAGTATTTCTTAATTAGCTGTTCATTTAAAACAAATTTTCCTTTTCTTCTTGTTATTGTAAAGCTGGACAGCCTTTTTAAAATGGTTTCTTCCAATTTAGTTCCTCCTCCATATAAGGAGCATGTCTGACATTGTTCTTGTTGTTAGTGTGGTTTGGTTGATGTCCTGCACCAGAAAAAATATTAAAGATTTGTTAGCTGAAAACTCTTCAGAGCATGTACTTCTTTCGACCGTTTTGGGTCCCACCTCCAAGACTGCTTGGCCTCCTGACAAGCATGTGACATGAACAAATAACTGTTAGACAATGATATAAGGGGGAGAGGTAGGTAGCGCTGTGGCTAGTTGTGCTCAGTAGCTAACAGGTTAGCCTCTTTTACCTCCGTCACTTAGGCATATTAAGCTACATTACTTTTAAATTTGTGTCAACAACAACCGTTCGTTTTCTAAAAGTAGAATAACTGTTTTATTTGTCTAAAATCTCTATGAAAATCATTTTTAAGATGTCCCATATGTCTTCCTCTACCCTCGGATATTAATAAAAAGATAAAAAAAAAATAAGCTGAGACTTTTTTACCTTGTTTAATGGCAGAGCTAAGTCTTAGAGCACAATACTTTCCTTCAAAACCGGCAATGATTGTTTTCTAGTTTCGGCTGCTTTAGATCGCCAATGAAATGTAAAATAATAGCAAATATATGTAATATGTTCAGACTCTGAAAGAGATTTAAACCTTAAGAAACGGGTGCAATACAGTTTGTCTGAGTGGAGTTAACATATGTTGAAGTCATAAGAAGGGGCAGGGCCCTGAGCAGGTCTGACAACCCAAGCAGATCTGGTACCTACACCGGTGAGCTGGAGGTAAGACCACAAAACAGTCAACAGTGCCATTTATGGTTAAGTGAAGGAAGGAGTGTAAGCTGAAGCCATTTATATCATAAATAATTATAATTGATGTTTATAAAATGTAAGGTTATTTTTGTAACTGCATGATTTTAATTAACATTCTTGAATGAATAAAATATTTTTCTTCCTTTTCTCCATGAGGTGAGGATCTCACTGCTGTAAATTTGATGCTGAGCATTGAGGGGAAAGTGGTTGCTGGTCCACACCAGAATGTTGTGGCTGGATTGACTGCATGTTTAGCATGTTACCACATTTTCAACCCGATTTACCAAACAAAGGCAGCATGCAAGTTGGAATTCATTCAAAGGTATTTGCTATGAGGTGATATTGTTTTTTTTTTTACATTTTCCATTACCGTATAAAACTATACAGTATAAAACTATACAGTATAAAAGTACAAATAATGTGGAGGTATTTTTAACCAGCTCCCTATAATTGCATTTCAACGCCACTTTCTTCTCCAGTTTTATCAGCCCATATTAATATTTATGTTTCTATATTCTGTCTCAAACTGTTTAATCTGTAGACATTTTTATTGCACTTTTGCCTGTTATAGGTGATTTTAAAAATATATATGTTGATTAAGTGCACTTTTCTCTGATTATGTGACTTCAGATGCTTTATTGGGATCAACCCGACTTCTGGCACCAAAACAATCAAGTGGATCAGTCCAAGAACCAGGCAGGTAAACAAGAAGAGGAACAGTTGGGCCAACCCTCATGCCTCTGCATTTCTCAGAAGATTAATGGACTTTAAATGGCTTTCAACCCATTATAAAAGAAAGCGGAATGGGACACTGTATTTGATTACCAAAAGTAGTTAAAAAATATAGTAGTTTTAACATAAAACTATCATTACCGAACAATATGGTAGTTGTAACATGTTACATGTTTGACGTGTTACTACACATTGGAGTAGTATAGGTTTCTGTACAATAATGGTCTACACTAGTTTTTTGCAGTCGTGTCTCATCTCTTCACCTTCTATGCCTATTTGAGGTTGTTTAAAATATACCATATGTTTTGTACTAAAGTCACACTTTTTTACATGTTTTGGCTGGGGGCGCAACCTATACTCCAGAGTGACTTGTTATTAAAAAATATATCAATAGAAGCAAAACAATTTTACATGAACTATTCTACATGACGCTCTATGTTTTAAAAAGGCCACCTATCATTGTTTTGATTACGTTTTATGTTTTTTTTTTTTATTTCCCTTCTGTGTTATTCTAGTTATTTTTGATTGTATTTGTGTTCTTACGTGTTTCTTGTTTTATTCTCCTTTGCCTTAGCCCCCTTCTAGATTCCTCTGTCCACACCTGCTCCCAATCTGCTGATTAGACTGGTCTTTGTTTCTGGCTCCCATATATACAACTCCTGTTCAGCCACTGTTTGCTGGTTCCTCATCATTGCCATTTGTCTACCCTTAATGTAAGTTGTTTCTCTGGATTTCAGTATGTTTGGACTGTGTGGATTTATGTTTGTGCATTTTTGCTTCTGTTATCCTTTTTTGGATGTTTAATCTGCAAGAAACCCCTTCACCTTCAGTCTCTGCATTTGGGTCAACTTCAACCTTCTCTCAACCTGAAAGCCACTGGGAACATTAATGGAATGCAACTGAATACAAATAAGAACCTAAGTATTTGGTGTATTGCACTTTTTCACCCTAACATTTTTGGCACACTTAGAGACATAGTTATTGTAAGTAATGACATCTATTTAGAAATAAATTCAGATATTCAGTAAAATTAATCATATTAAATGAAGGTGGTATTGTTGCTTTCCTGAACTTGTGATTGTTCCTGTGACTTCTAAAGTGGTGCAACTTTTAGTCTGGAAAATACGGTATATGTATTTACGTCACCTCAACTTTAATACATTTCACTGCATTATAAAGCATTATAAAGGTTTTTTTTTTTGCAACACTTATTCAATTTTTTTAAGAACAGCTGATAATCAAATGTAGTGTTTATACATTTTGGATTATCAGCAATCACAGCAATAATTCGATGAGAAAAGATTAAGCATACAAACATACAATAAAATATTGGCCAATTTAATTGCCAGGTATTGCATGTAATTTAAAGTGAATACAAGGTAATACTGTAAACTAAAAATATGATTAGTGGTTGCTCATAATATAAAACTACATTATAGTATCTTATATACTTTAAAAACTGTAAACACCTTTTAATAATATACTTTACTTTTTAAAAGGAATGTCAAAAATTTTACAGCACTTCTAGGTAAGTTTTATTCCTGTTTTTTATTGTAAATCCTACGGTAAATTTGTTACAGTGTGAGCTGCTGGGGTTTCTCATAGAGTCTACCAAAGGGGGTAGCCGGTCACTAGGCGTTGCTCTGCCTAATCAGTTTGAAAAGTTCTGGTGTATGGTGCTGAGCAGTCCCACATAAATAAAGTGTTGAACTAAACCTGAGTGCTACACATTATCAATCCAGCTTTCTAGATTAGAATAGGAGTTCTCCTTGCTGCATATGTTTCTCTTGTCTCTGCAGTGCAGCTTATGTGTATCCATGTCCACAGCTGCAAGTAGCTATTGGGTACACTGTGGAATTTGTAGTGTGACTGGTGTGAGCGCTTTGTTACTGACTCGGGGGCCATTAATAATAAATGTATGAAATTATCTCACATGCCAGATACTTTGGTATTACAAGGGGGATATGGCTTTAGGGCTTTGAGCTTGACATATCTGCTTTATAGCACCAAATACTTGAAAGCACACATTGGCCCTGTGAAGGATTAAGTGCCTTAACAAACCAACAGGTAAACAAATACTATGGGAAATGGACCACTTTGGAAATATACTTTGGTTTAGAAGGAAATACATTCTCCCTTGAATTAAACTGCTGTAACTTTAATGAAGTCTCAGCAGGCTTTTTAATCTGAACTTCAGTGCACCAGAGTTGAGGGAAATGAGTGCCAGTGTGAAGTTTGAATACACTTTTTGCTCCAAATGACACAGTGGAATAAAGAAATTTACACTTTGAACTTTCAAGTATGAGATTTCATTTTGATCCTGTTGTGTCCCCTGAATTTTTTTTGGACAGGGTTCTTTTTTCTTTTTTTCCACTTGACCATAGAGAATTGAATTTGTAAAATAAAAAAAAAACAATCATGAAGTTCACGGGGGCAGACATGTGTGATTAATAGACAAGCTGCTGCAGTGTGGTACTTGTAGCCTAAAGCCATTTTCCAATCTTAGAATTGAGCAGACAGAGAAACTAGGAAGTCCTAGAAATCTGTCTGCTCCCTGAAATCAAACAGGGGAACTCCCCAAAAAGCCTTCCAAATCTGAAAAAATAAAGGGTTAAATCATTGTTACCTACCATCACTGTCAGGCAAAACAAGAGATCAGTAAAGCAGACAAGAGGCCACAAATAACTATGCTGAAGTTGTGAGATATGGAACCAATAAAATAAACCAGTAAGGAACAATGAAAACTAGGAAGCCTAAATATTCGGGAGTTAAGAGCAGTGTCATAGTTACAAGTTCCTTCTCCAAAAAAGTAAGTGACTTAGTTGCTTTCCTATTTAACTTTTTGCAAGTCAACTATAACATCAAATGTGAGGACCACAAATGTTTTTTTTTTGTTTTTTTTTTCTTTTACTTGGGGCAGAATGATTAGGGCAAAACTGGCACGGTTCTGGAAATCTTACACTTACAAATAAAAATCTTGCCACTCTTTGTTGAATATGTGGCAGCTTTGGGTTTCAATTTCTGTTCCAGTTGCACTTGATGTCAAATTTATAGACTTCTGCTTGTGTGACATATTTGAGCATACCCACCCAATCCACATGTGTTTTCTGGAGCTGGGGAAGACATTCAGCTGTGCCAATCATAAAGGCCATCTGATCACTATATAACCAGAGCAGAGTCTGGCCCATTTTGCCAACATTATTTTGGACCAATGCAGGTTGGACTCTGGCAGTCCTGTTCATAAGCTTAATGGACAGGACTTTTAGACATCACAAACCCAGAGAATGTGTGGTTTTGGGACCAGTAGATTCCATGCAGATTTTGTTTTTCTAATGGCTACATCCTACTAAGACATACAGTATACGCTGGGGTGGTTCACAACCGAATGCAAAGCAGGCGGAATGAGGCTCAGCTTTCTCTAAGTCCAAGCCCCTAGTTGTCAACTGCGAAAAGCTACCTTTTTGCAGTTGCCCTTGTAAGATAGGTTTACAATCCTTAGAATCCTTAAAGTTAGACAAAACATGATGCAGATGCTGTTTTGTTTAGTCGCATATAGTTTAATTAGTGACTGTGGAGACAGCTGAAGGTACAGAGGATGAAAACTGAACAGAACTGAACAGCATATACCACTCCACTCATGTTCAGTGCAGCGAGGAATGCTCTGATCCTTATATTGGAAAAAACCAAACAACCTCTCCACAGATGCATGGCCCAACACGGAAAAGCGGCCTCCTATAGACAAGACTCTGCAGTACATCTACACCTTGTGGACAAAGGACATTCTTTTGAGGACCAGAATGTTCACATTCTGGATAAAGAAAATAGGTGGTTTGAGAGGGGCGTGAAGGAAGCCATCTATGTTAAGAGAGAAAAAAGCAACTTTAAACAGAGGTGGTGGACTCAGATTCCAGCTTCCAAAAACTTACAATTCAGTTATAGAGATGATCCTTTCCAAATATCACGACAACCCCAACCCCATCACAGAGGAAACACAGTACCTCCTCTCTTCAGCCGGTGAACGATACCTCCTTCACGACCGACCCTTAACAATCATAGACAGGTTACAGGTATTACAGGAGACAACTAACCCCCCAAACCCCCCCCTCCCTTAACGACCGGCCTTCAGAATCATAGACAGGCTAACAATGGAACCAAACGACCAACTTGTTGGTTTCAATTTGCACGTTTTTGGTTTTTTTTTTACTTTTACGGAATTGGATTGGTAACTGTGCACTGAAGGTTTCTTCCTGCACTGCATACCACCTGATCTTCACAGGTACACAGTACCAGACCATATTTTCAACCCTTACTGAAAAACTTTGAATATTTGGGAAACATCTTGGTTTCCTTCTTACACAAG
>NW_015150513.1:50789-52004 GCF_000732505.1 Cyprinodon variegatus
CATTCTAGTTAAAGAAGTTTTAAGAAGAACATTAAGTCAAAGAAAAAGGTTTAGGGATTGTAATGCTGCCTTGACAAGCTTTTAGGAAAGTAAGGATTGGGTCCACGAATACTGTCAGTTTGATGCGCCACCTATTGTATATGCACATGCTTTAGTCCTCGATGCTGCTGTTACTGGTTTTAGCCCCAATCAAGTGAAACGTCTTCCTCTCTCTAATCCCAATTTTTCAACTTCCAAAAATATCATAAATAAAGTGAAATGGAGCATAATCAGGAAAAAATCAGAAAAAAACACATCAATTTACTTTGACATTTGCATGTAAAATTGAAATCCATGATACATACACTGGAAATATTCTGAAATAAAAAATCCCTGAATTCTGGTTAAAGTGTTTGTTCTCACTGTTACTTGCTTAGAAAAAAAAAAAAAAACCTGGGTTCAAATCTCGGTCATGGTTTTTCTGTATGGAGTTGGTATAATCTTCCAAATGAAGGTGTGGGATTTCTCCAGGTGCTCTTGCTTACTCCTACAGTCAAATAGCAAGTTGATTACTCTTGCTATATTGCCCTTAGGTATTCCTCTTTATATGTCTCTGTGTTGCCCTAATGGAACTGGCAACCTGTTCGGGGTTTGCCCTGCCTGTCAGCCATTTACTACCAGAAAGGCACCAGCTTCTCACAACCTTGCAGAAGGGGGTATAGCTAATGGATTAATTTATGAGAAAACTGATAGCCCACATATTCTGTTTCCACACAATCCAGTAAAATGCCCATTAGCAGGCCTTAGCAGAACTCTATGACATGGAAGAAGGTTATTTACTATTTATAATTTGTTTTTGGAAAAGTCACACATAACATTCATGACAATGGCCCTTTAGAAGCCATGACAATGGCTTCTAAAGGGCCATAAAAAGCATAAAAAAACCAACAAAAATACCCCAGCAATACCAGCTGTTTTATAAACACTAGACACAAATCAGAGCTGGTCTTATAGGAGAGGTCCAGTCATATTCAAAATTCAAACTTCTGAAAGTACTTTAAATATGAAATTATTACATACTGTCCAATAAATAAGTGTTTTTAATGAAGAAAATTTTTCATTTGAATGTGCTTTACCAAAAGCATCCATTTTTTTTGAAGAACACTACAGCCACGTACTGATTTGTGATGTTAAGGTGCAGTATTGGCTGTTGATCAAGTCCCAGTACTAGGGGTG
>NW_015150513.1:53015-58047 GCF_000732505.1 Cyprinodon variegatus
CTAATCAATATTTTCTGATGAAAATATACAGCACTTGCTGTTTTTTCTCTGGCCAGAAGTTCTTTAAGTTGGCAATCCAACGACGGACAAGTGATGGATCATAAATTGGAAAAGGTGAAATTAATATATATTTTTTTTACTTTAACCCAATGTATTACAACATCCAACTGCCATGCACATGGGCATTGTCAGTTTAACTATAGCACTCGCAAATTTCAATGTCCTCTCAAAATCTTAAATAATTGTTGTTGATTGCAGATGTGACTAGGAGTTCTCCTTGATTTTGATTCTAAAACAGGAAGAATGGCCTTCGGCTTACTGCACCACAACTTCACTACCAGAAGATGTCAGGAGTTTTTACTGATTAACGCTAAATTTATTAAATCACTGCAAACATATTAGTTTCAGGTATGGATAATGATCTATTGATTATTCCTTGCTGACTGGACTTCTCCTTTAAGCCAGAAAAGTAAAACTTTCATTTCTAATTAGGTAACTTTGTTCATCTTTTCAGAAATGTAGGTAGGTCTGCAAATTTTCATCCTAAGCTAATCAAGGAAATGAATGCTCCACTTTTATCATAACCAATTCTTCTCTTACTTACTCCATGCCCATTTGTCTTGTCAGTATACGGTTTGCTGCTTCTGAGAGAAATCACTGAAGATCAAACTATTTTTCTATCCTCTTGTCATCAGCTCACCCATACCTGACCCTACCCGTCAGGTTTGATTGGAATCAAGAAGTTTCATTTGATCATCTCATACCTCACTATGCTTAGTAGACAAATAATAAAAAAAAAGAAGAGTAGAAAGCTGTTCTTTTATTTTCCTTTGAGTGTAGTCACTTTTTTTCATTTTGAAACAGATTTATTTTCAGAGCATTAACAAGATGCCAAAAGTCTGAGTATCATCACAAGCAGAAGAGCTGGATTATATGAATGTCTCTCTTCCTATTCCTCTCTATTACAAACTGCTGTTTTCTTCATTCCTGAAATGTCCAACTCTGAAATATCCCATTGAGTGTTGCCAATTATTCATTAAATAAATAGCAACTAGATCTGAAAAGTTTATCTCTTCGTGATGCATTATTTCTATGTGATGATATATTTCATTTTCATTGATGTTGCATCACACTGTAAGAACATGGATTTTGCTTTTATCATTTTCGATTGAGATAAGTGCAGAAAAAAGAAAATAAAAAACAAATTGTTATCCTTTTTTTCCATGAATACTTCTGTTCTCATTTTATGAGGGAAATTATAACTAAGTATCCTAAAAGGAATGTTGTGGTTTTTACATTTATTTACAGTATATTAAACTTTGATGCTTTTAAAGTTCACAATCTCCACTTTAATTAATCTTTGATCAAAAACATTTCATTCCTTATTTGATAAGTCCAAGATTTATAGAATTACTTTTGCGTTTCTCGCCCGCGTAATCCTCACCACCCGGCCCCCACCTTCTCGCCGAGTGTTTCAAAACCAGCTGAATAGAGTGGACGACAAAGACAAGTACCTGCAGAGAGTTTTGCATTTATTGCAAATCAACGTAAATGACATCAGGGGGGAACGCTATCTGACGGGCCTATAAACCCCGGGCTTCTAAACCCCCTCAGATTGCGTTCCCCCTGCTTAACATGGGAGAAACGGTATGTGACGGGCCTATAAACTCCGTCAGATAGCGTTCCCCTCTTCTTAATATGGGGGAACGCTATCTGACGGGCTTCTAAACCCAGTCAGATAGTGTTCCCGTCTTCTTAACATGGGGAAACGCTATCTGATGGGCTTCTAAACCACATCAGATAGCGTTGCCCTCTGCTTAAAATGGGGGAACGCTATCTGATGGGCTTCTAAACCCCCTCAGATTGCGTTCCCCCTGCTTAACATGGGAGAAACGGTATCGGACGGGCCTATCAACTCCTTCAGATAGCGTTCCCCTCTTCTTAATATGGGGGAACGCTATCTGATGGGTTTCTAAACCCCGTCAGATAGCGTTTCCCTCTTCTTAACATGGGGGAAATGGTATCTGACAGGCCTATAAACCCCGTCAGATGGCGTTTCCTTCCTAACATGGGGGGAACGGTATCTGATGTGGTGTAAATATCATCAGGAACGCCTTTAGCGGGCATGTGCATTTCCTGTCGCTTGCACGGTGAATCGTGTCACCTGCACGGTGCGGCGATGCAAGGGAAACCATATCTGATGGTAAAACATAACATTGGTCTTTACATCTGGAAAACGCTGTTTTTCTGCTGGAGTCCTCCTCACTCTCCATATCTCTGTGAGTGCTGTAAGTTAACATCCGCCAGCGGAAACACCCAACTGACAGACGTAATCTCACTATACATCAGCCAATCTCATCCTCCCCTATCTCATGACAAGGCGCGCACGAGTCCTATCATGAAAGAAAGGGTAATTGTGCAACCCGAGTAACGTGCAGTAATGAGGTGTTGGCAATGGTAACTGCATTATAGTTACAGTCAAAGTAATTAGTTAGATTACTCGTTACTAAAAAAGGTAACAACGTTATTACCGTTACTCCCATCACTGAATGTATATGTATTACATTAAACAGTAACCTGAAATTTCTTATTAAATTATATTGTTGTTCATAATGTTTCATAAAAATCAATCATGACGAGCTGTTTAGTTATTTTGAAGTGTGTTTGTTCATGCGTGTTGTTTCTGCACAGGTGTATTATGTTGGTCCTTAAAGTTTTCTGTAAGCTTCAGGTTATAAAGAATTATTTTCTCTCCCTTGTCTAAACTTCCCTATATATCATTTTTTTCTGCCTCTTTGCCTCTCTCCCTCTATTGGATATTAGTGCCAAGGACATACTTTCAGCCCCATGAAGGATATCACTCAGGCTGGAAGTAGTCTACTTTTTTGAAAATAACGACTTCATGGCAAGTGTCCACAAAATGTGCTTGCATATGCACAGGTTTACAGTTCAAGAATTAGGTGGTGGCATCCCATCATTTGTCTTTCATACTAGGGGTGACAAAACAGTTTGTAAAGCTGTCAGTGTAATGATTCTTTATCCCGGTTGATAATGACATCTGTTCCCTTCGATGACTTCTGTGTAAAATGCCCCAAATGGCATGTGTCATATGTCGATGAAGTTTATTCTGTTAGAGTTAAATGGGGGGAAATCTAAGACTGCCACTTGAAAAATTTGTTGTATGTAATGTGTTATATAGAGTACCATATGATCATATTTTCCTTTAACCAATGTGTTAACTATTGTTTTTCACATAATTAAATTTACATTTGATGTTTAATGCAGAGCAGTTTTGAAGTACACTGTTAAAAAACAAAAAAGGAAATACGTAAAAAACACAATATAACTTTGCTAATCAAATCAAACTTCTGTGAAATCAAACTGTTCACTTAAGAAGCAAAGCTGATTGACAATCAATTTCACATGCATTTATGCAAATGTATTAGACAACGGTTTGAAATTTTTGGCATTTAGCAAGACACACTCAATACAGGATTGTTTCATCAGGAGGGGACCACAGACCACTTCTCAGTACCTATGCTTTCTGGCTGATGTTTGGTGGTCATTTCACACTTGTGAAATCAAGACAAACTCTAAAACTCACATAAGTGGCTCAGGTAGTACAGCCCATCTGAGATGGCACATCAATTCAAGCTGTAGCATGAAGGTTTGCTGTCAGCATAGTGTCCAGAGCCTAGAGGCACTACAAGGAGACAGACCAGTACACCAGCAGACATGAAGGAGACCATAGGAGGGCAACTACCTCGAACAGGACCGCTACCTCCAGCTTTGTGTAAGGAGGAACAGGAGGAGAACTGCCAGAACCCTGTGAAATGACTTACAGCAGGCCAAAAATGTGCATGTTTCTGCACAAACAGCTAAAAACCGACTACATTAGGATCGAATAAGGACCCAGTGTGAACAGATGGAGGTCATACTCACAGCCCAAAATCGTGCAGGGCGATTGACATTTGCTAGAGAGAAAAAGAGGGGAAAATTCGCCACTGGCGCCCTGTGCTCTTCACAGATAAAAGCAGGTTCACACTGGGCACATGTGAGGAGCAATCTCTTGCCTGCAACATCCTTCAGCATGACCGGTTTGGCAGTGGGTCAGTAATTATGTCGGGTGGTGTTTCCTTTGAGGGCCCCACAACCCTTCATATGCTTGCCAGAGATAGCATGACTGCCATTAGGTGCCGTTATGAGATCCTAAGACCCCTTGAGGGACCACATGCTGGAGGCCCTGGGTTCCTCCTAATGCAGGACATTGCTAGACATCAGGTGGCTGGAGTGTGTCTGCAGTTCCTGCAAGATGAAGGCATTGAAACTATGGACTGAACCACCTGTTCCCTAGACCTGATTCTGATTGAACCAACCAAATCTCATTTAATGGGATAAGGACTGGCCTGCCTTTCCCCTTGATCTGAATCAGACTAAACCAATTGAACAGGCTGTATACTGGCCCGCCCGTTCCCTAGACCTGAATCCGATCAAGCACATCTGGGAAAACATGTCTTGAGACATCCACCAATGAAACATTGCACACAGTCTATCCAGGAGTTGGCTGATCCTTTAGTCCAGGTCTCGGAGGAGATCCCTCAGGAGCCCTTCAGGAGCATGTCCGGACATTGCAGGGAGGTCAAACAGGCACAAGGAGGCCAAACGCAATACTGAGCCGGATTTTGACCTGTTTAAAGGATATTGCATGAAAGTTGAATTATACTGTAGTGTTTTTTTTTCCAGTTTCATTTTGTTTGTAAATCTAAATACAGTCCTCTATGTGTCAATACATTTGTCTCTATTGATGATTGCTGTGTGCTTTTTTTCATCAGCACATTCAACTTTGTACAGAACGTAATCGAGGAAAATATTTCATTTAGATCTAGAATGTGTTATTTAAATCTTCCCTTTATTTTCTTAGCAGTATTTCCAGGGACCAAAACAGATGGTTAAGTACCTTTGTCATGATACCAGATGGCGAAACACTACAGGCTTCAATAGAATATCTATATCTATCTATATATTAATAGAT
>NW_015150513.1:58472-86196 GCF_000732505.1 Cyprinodon variegatus
TAACTATATCTGTGTCCATATATATATAAACTCTTCCTCACCCACGGCCTCCCTTTTTTCTGACGTTACATTGGTGGATGGCTCAAGACATGATTTCTCAGATGTGCTTGATCGGATTCAGGTCTAGGGAACGGGCAGGCCAGTACACAGCCCAATGACCATGGGCACCACTGATACCTTGACCACTTCTCCAGCTCTCCTCTGAGCCCCTGTTATTTCTCTAGTTTCTCATGTTCCTTTTCCTGATTTTGCATTCACTTTGTATTGTTATGTGAACCACAACGGCTTTCCTCTGATTTTTGTCCACCACCACAATTCCCGGTTGGTTCGCCATTACCATTCTTTCCATCTGTATCTGGCAGTCCCACAGGACCTTGGCTCTGTCATTCTCTACCATCTTTGGAGGTGTTTCCCACTTTGACCTTGGGCTTTCCATCTGCACAAATGTTCCATACACCATTCAAGCCACTTGGTAATGGTGCTTCATGTAAGCTTTCCCTGCCAGCATCTTACACCCCGCAGTTATTCGCTGGATTGTCTCAGGGGCCTCTTTGCATAGTCTGCACCTGGGTTGTTGTCTGGTGTGGTGGATCTGGGCCTCTACTGCTCTGGTGCCTGCTCCTGTGCAGCCATGATGAGTGCCTCTGTGCTGTCCTTCAGTTTAGGTTTGTCAAGCCATGATAGGATTTCCTGATATCAGCTACTTTGGTTATGTTTCGCTGGTTCATCCCGTGTAGGGGCTTATCCTCCCATGATGGAACCTCCAGCACCTCATCTTCTGTTCCCCATTGTCTGAGACATTCACTGAGCATATCATCTTTTGGAGCCTTGTCCTTGATGTACCTATGGATCTTAGATGTTTCATCCTGGATAGTGGCTCTCACGCTCAACAGTCCTTGGCCTCCATCCTTACAGTATACAGTCTCAGGGTGCTGGATTGGGGTGGTACCCGCTGTGCATGGTTAGGAACTTCCATGTCCTAACATCTGTGGCCTGTGTCTTATTCTTTGACCAGCTTATTATTCCTGCAGGGTATCTGATTACTGGTAGAAATTAGCTATTTATTGCCTGCGACTTATTCTTGCAATTGAGCTGGCTTCTTAGGACCTGCTTTACTCGTTGGAGGTATTTGGCCAAAGCCACTTTCCTTTTCACCTCTTCAAGGTTGCCATTTGCTTGTGTGATTCCGAATTACTTGTAACAGTCCTTGGTGTCTGCTATTGTTCCTTCTGGGAGAGAGGCCCCCTCTGTGTGGACTACCTTCCCTCTCTTAGTCACCATCCGACCACACTTCTCTAGTCCGAATGACATCCCAGTGTCTGTGCTGTAGATCCAGGTGGTATGGATTAGTGAGTCAATGTCTTGCTCATTTTTTGTGTACATCTTGATGTCATCCATGTAGAGGAGGTGACTGATGGCGGCCCCGTTCCTGAGTCAGTATCTATAGCCCATTTTGTTGATTATTTGGCTGAGGGGGGTTCGGACCTATGCAGAACAGCAATGGGGAAGCGCATTTCCTTGGTATATGCCAGATTTGATGGAGACAAGCATGGTTTTCCACAACCTTATTGAGGTTGCAATAAAGGCTCTTAGAGTCCTGTTGATGTTGTATAGCTCCAAGCAATCAATGATCCAAGCATGTGCCATTGAGTCATAGGCTTTCTTGTAATCAATCCAGGCAGTGCTCAGCTTAGTGTTTCGGGTTCTGTAGTCTCGCATGGCTGTTCTGTGTACCAGTAGCTGATGTTTGGCACCTCTGGTGTTTTTACCAATTCCCTTCTGAGCTGTGCTCATGTATTGATCATTGTGCCTGCTTATCATTGCCGCTATGATCCTGGACATGAGCTTCCACATTGTGGAGACCTAACTCAGAGAAAGAACTGAATATGTCAAAAAGAGAACACTATATGAAAGGAATATTCTGAAAAATAAGAACAGAAATGAGAATAATCACACAGTAAATTCAAATGTATATCCTCCACTAGACGTAAAACTTTGGGAAGTCTTTCACTGCGGCAGCACGATAAACATACAGCCAGATCTTAAGTTGATTTTTTTTTTTTTTTACTTATGCTGCTTCAATGTCTTTTGTATTTCAACTCGGTTCTAGCATGATTTCCTAATTCCAATGGAAAATTAAATGTTGCGACCTCTTATGTTGTTATAGATGATGATTGCAGTAACAATGTCCTCGAGTGGTCTGTATCCTTATTTTTTTTTTTACTGCATTTAATTCATTGAACATTTTAACAAAACAGCAGAACAGATTGCAAGATTAAAAGAAATGGGCCCTGAGCAGTTAAAAATATACACATTGCTCAGAAAAGTTTGTCTCCAATGTTCATAGAGAGTATGGCTTTGTGCGAGATGTTCTTAATTTTACAAAATTAAGAACATCTTGTAAAATGAATGTTCTTAATTTTACAAAAAACACTTATATAATTACTTACATAATTATCTTCAGATACTCCAGAATATTCAGTTAGGTTGAGTTTCTTTGATTAAATGTTTCTCCTGCTATTATGTCATGAGATATTGAACTCTTCTATACTAAAGTTATGTAGCATATTGCAGCAAATACAAAATGACTTTTCTTCTTCTGCTTTGATCCTTCCTTTAACAGCTTTAAGAGAGTTATTTATATTCCCTCAACATCTCCACTTATTTTACCTTGATGAAAATAGTGTTTGACAATCTGTTGTTTCTCCCAAAATCTATTGATATTTTCTTTATTTTGTTTTATTATCCTTTGAGAGACAACAGTCTCATTTCCTACAAGAAACAAATCTCTTGGTTGAATGGTATTATTATTGATCTAAATCTGCTTCAGGGTAAGAATAATTTTCCATTTAGGTAATAGAATTTAAAAAGTTATCACTTTTGATATTTAAAAAAGTTAGCCTTCATACAGTGTATTTAAATAGTGGATTTCAGTTGTATTGAACATTAAAAATGACCTATATGCATTTTTATTAAACAGGCTTTCTTCATGAAAAGTGTGAGGTACAATGCATAATCAGGGCTAGAAGAAGGAAAATGTTGGACAATAAGGTCAAACTACTGTTTTTTGCTCCAAATTCCTCCCTTATAATACTGAGAACAAAGATCATGCTTCAAGCACTGCAAGAAACCAAAATATCAGCAAATCATAGCTGTTGTAAAAGACCACAACCAATTCCATAGGCCACTATCAACAAGATGAATAGCTTGACATTTGGTAAGAAAAGCCCGAATTACCATCTAAATGACTTCGTAGTGGTAATTATGATGATGACAATAGCAGCTGTGATCAATGAGATAATACTTTCAATTATAAACATGACATCTCACAGTGAAATAATGGGGATTGTGTTCTGCTGTTAGTTGTTGCTATGTCCTTTGTGAATAGGATGATTAAAAAATGTATGGGTCACAGACAATGGAATGGAGGACAAATCTGTATATCAAACCAAGCAAAGCAGGCTCACAATAAAGCAGAAGCGAGACCAGCATGTAAATTCTGAGGGACATTTCTGCAAATGTCTCAGATGATTATGAGCTCTTTATCCATCAGAAACAAGCCTCAATCAGCCCACTTTATTTTCTTGGATCTCTTGCTAGTTTAAAAGCCATGTTGCACAGCTGGGGACAAGATTAGCTTTCAAAAGAGGTGAAGTGGTATGGACTTGAGCTTGTAGCGAACAGTAACCGGAGCCTTCTCTTTGCTACAGAGAGGGAGTATTCAGCAGCAGGCACAACACAAGCAAAGCACTCAATAGCTTTTTCTGACTGGCTAGCATTCAGGCCTGTGAACCCTGTCCAACTCAATCTGTCTGTATTGTCATGGTGAGAATACTATAGCGACTTTGTGATGGGCCCCACTGTTAGATGGACATTCTTCCTCTGTCGCTTTCTCTTTTCCGCTCTTCTTCCCTCTTTATAAAATTTCTTTTTTGTGTATAGATCCTCTAATTCTCCACCTACAATGCTTTTCCTTTCCTCTTAACCATCCTTCATTTCCTCATTTTCTGCACCTATTCCTCTCTCCTTAACTGCCATGCCCTATTACATCCCACCCCCCTCCTGGATTTATGTCACTTTCTTGTAGCCACCTGCTCTCTGTGATTTGACTTGCATTACCCTGTTTGCTATCTTGTCATCCTGTGCCTCTTTTTGGTGCACAAAATAATTTGCTCTTTCCTTTTAGGGAGCGCAAGCATTGATGAGAGACACTGAAGTTCACTTATCCAGACATTAACAGCCCAAGGACATAAACAGAATCCAGCATGAAATACACATGTCTCTTGGGTAGGGTTCAAAGGCACAGCGAAGATGGCAGTTTTCTATAATGACAGCATCATGTTTGAAGTGATTTAAAAAATGTAGGATTTGCTTGGTCACAATGTTGTGAAAGTACAAAGTACAGCCAGAGAAACATCCCAAGGAATCCAACGGAGATGCTCTAAAACAAAAATTTTGTTGAAAACAAAACCTTAAAGAAAAACAAATGCTGACATATTTTTTAATGACCACGATGATACCTTAAATTTCAAGATTTATTTTAAGATATTATAAGATGACCTAACTGACAATTAGTTGCTCCTAGTTAGGTTAGTCAAACTAATAGCTTAGATAATAAAAAGTAGGGATGGAACGCTTTATGAAAACCGTCCGAACCGTTCGGTTCGACTGTCTCGGTTCGATTCGCGTGTGTTGCGTTCGGTTCATGCACTGCTCCATTTTCTCATAGGCGAAGCGTTTACACTCCAGAGCAGAAGGTGGCGGTACTGCAACCAAAGCCAACCACCAGTAGTAAACAAGAAGAAGAAGAAGCGAAGCAGCGTAGCCGGGTGTAGCAGAAAAAAATCAGTTGTTGTGGAGAATTGTGTGGGTATGGCGAGTGGGAAAGAACAGGAGGTGGAAGACGCGCCAGCAGCACTTTATAGGTCTGCTGTATAGGACCGCTTTGCATTTAGAGTGACCTACGATGACGGCGAAAAGAAAGTTGTGGATAAAATTGCAACAGTGTGCAAGCATTGTGCAACACGTTTTGTTTATGCTAACAGCAACATGACCAACATGTCATACTAACCCCGAAATCCCACAAACTCCATCAGTGCTCCGCTCCGCCCCGCTGCGCTCCAGACCGCCTGCACAAAACAAAGACTACAGTCCCCACTGTGGCTCCCGTCCGCTCCGCTCTGAGTTCCTTGGAGATTGTAGAGAGCTGGCGCGAGATGATTAAATTCAAAGCAGCAAAACATGCGGAAATGATCTATGGTTTCCGCGAATCATTAAAGATAATTACAATTCATTATTTTTTGGGGATTTTTTTCATTAATTTCATAAAAAAAAAAAAAAAAATTCATTCTTTTTTATAATCTTTATTAATTTTTTTTATTTTTCGGTGTAACAATAAACATATACCGAACCGAACCGAAAACAGTGACCACGAAACCGTGAACCGAACCGAACCGTGGATTTTGTGAACCGTTCCACCCATATCGATGCAAACGGAAGGCTTTAAGTAGGGCAACTTGCACTTGTGAGTGCAATGGTGAAAGGTTTAATTGTGATATAGATATCTTTTGGTGAATTGTAAAAAAAGGATTGTTAAATTACTTTTCTAATTTTATCTGTATTATTCAGTATTGAGTGCACCTGACAGTAATGTCTGAACATGACAATAAAAGTTAAATGTCATCTTCATGAATATTAAAAATCTACTAATTGGTCCAGGGTTACATATTGAGCAAGAGTTTAGGTTTGCAGAATAAATATGAACAAAACTATAAAAGGTTGGGCAGGTTAAGTGAACCACTATTTAACTATTACTCTTCCAGTTTTCCAATTTATAGGCAAGTGAATAAGCACAATAGCTAATAAAAGTAATGGTAAAGATAATTTACACATACCACACACTTCTTCCCTGCTGCAAAGTTATAAGGAACAATAAATCTGTTAGGTGCATTTAGTGAATCTAATTGCATTGAAACTCTTTCAAGTTACATTTTAGATCTATTTACATGAGCCGGTTCAGCTGAATTACCTTTTGCTTCTTATTTATTTTAATATGTATAACAATAGGAGTGTTGCCTATATATTTTTTTCATCATATCAAAAATGTCATAGGGTGCTAAGAATGTATGACTGATTGAAAAGTAATCAAATTTACATATTGTGACAATCCCATTCTGTTGTATGTCAAAGTTAATTAGTTCCAGCAAGGATTAGTCCAAACAAAAGTTTCTGAAGGTCACCATTAATTTGCTTCTCTAAATTTTATAATAGATCTGTAAAGCTGCTGGAATATTCTTGTAATGTGCTTCCTAAAATGTACAAACCACTGTCATCCATTCCTTAAAATATTTGGCTCAACTAATGTCTTCAGCAAACACATCTTGTCCAACTGACAGTGGTTTTATCCAGACCAATTTGCTGAAGTGTAAGGCTAACACATGCTTAATTAGAATATATTTGCACTAAAAATTAGCTTGGAAGATACACATCAGTGTTTCTGGAGCATTTTTGAGAAGAAGATTTTTCTCCCCCGTTGGTTTGAATTTTGGAAATATGATCAGTCAAATAATGGTTTAACTTTCCAGAGCAAAATACAGAAAGCAGGTGATATCATTAACAAAATAACAAATATAACCTTTTTTCTTTTTGTTTGTTTGTTGTTTTTTTTTACTGTGCTGAAAAAACGGAATCTCTTACAGGGTATTAATAGGAGGACCTGGAAGTTAAGCTTACATAGGGACTGAAACATCAACCATTTAAAAATACATTGCTTAAATGGTTTGATCAACTCTGGACTGCAGTAAGATCACATTCTGCAGGTAAACTCACTGAAAACTGAAAAGAAGTAACTAGCTTCAAAGAACATAGAATTTCCCTTACTGAAAAGTCTCTTAATTTTTGTGCTTTGTTTCTTTTCTTTTTTTTTTTTTTTTTTTAACCACCTTGTGCACCTGAATGTTTCCATTAGGCTATGATTTTACTGGTGGTATACCTGTATAAACTGACCAAATGGAATTTATTCAATAATGCACAAATATTGGAGAACTTCAGACTGTCATTCAACAATTTAGTTGTTAGAAAAAAAAATGCAAGTCCAATTACTTGACTGTCTTTAAAAAAAAGTTATGATTTATCCAAAGGTGAAGGTCAAGAGACAACATGACACACCCTCATTTTTAAATTTTAATTAATTTGATCTTATATTAGTTTATTAGTTACAATGTTGTAGTGAGAGAATCCCTGCTTCTCAGGCACTTAAAATACGAGTTAGATTGATTTTTGTCTTGTTAATATGTTGGTAAGTTAAAGACTTAAAAAATAGGTATTGTAATTTTTTTCTTTAAACTGTTGCATATAATTTTCTGAAAAAATACATAACTTTTATGAAGATGGTTCTAATTCCTGTTTGGGTCAGTCTATTTCTCATTACTCTCTGATACTTTGATATTGCATGATATTTTGAATTGTAGATGATAAACAGTGAGTTCTGTTGCCCTTGGAAATGAAATTTAACACGTTAGAATAACCTTAACTCTGAGGTAATTGAATTCCAGTTGTTTGCTTGCATTCTCCTATTCTCCATGTGCACTACGGCCACTGTTGCCACCCAAATAATGAAAAAACCCTTTTTTATGCTGCATTCAGGTTACACAGCACTGAAACATAGTACCCTCTAAACACTTAAAGGTATAGCAGGGGATGTTCTTTCTCCATGTGGTTCATCAAAATAAGTGGTCAGCGAGTGGATCTTTTCAAAAATTGGGGGAAAATCCTTTACTATACTATATTAGCCCCATACAATTGACTTAATTCTACACACCTGAGAAAAACTGCTAAAAACGGTGAAAGTAGGAAAACTTTACTTCAGAATGTCGAAGTCAGGTACCATCCTGTAGATCTGACTTTCCAAATTGTAATTCAGACTTTCAGGGGCATTTCAATTTAAATTTACGATTTGGAAGTTAGACATTTTGAACACACCTCTAATTCCAAAACTAATTCCAAGTGTAAAACAAAAAAAATTTAGAACTGATGATTTTTTTTGGCACAGAATCAATCACAAAGAGATGAACCTCACTCAATCCTTGTAGACGACTGAGCTTTTGTAGGATGCTCCTCTTATACCCATACATGATACTCACTTCCTTCCATTTAACATATTTACCTCTGGATTGTCCTAAACTTAATCTGTGTCTTTATATATATATAAGCTGTAACAAAAAGTTGTCATTGTGATTTATTCTGTGAATAAAAACTATTCTCCAGAAAAGCTTTAGTTAACCCCCGTGCCTTATCTGTTTATTCAGTGTTCACACCGTTGAGTCTTTTGTCATTGATTCCATGCTCTTATTTACGTGATTTGGTATATTTAAACAGCCTATGTCAAAACCACTGATAGATAATGGCCTTAAAATACTATTAGTATTTTAAAATTAATAGAACATTGTATATATTAAAGGGGTTTAAGAAACGATGATAATGTAGCAAATATATTGTTGTCACGATCCTACCATATATGTAGCTCCAAACTGTTTGCCTTTACAAAAGCTGTCAGAGGGCTGTTTCACACAGCAGAATTTCAAAATTCATGATAAAAGATAAACCTAGATTTGACCTTGGAATATCAGTACATCCTTTCTTTATCTGTTTTATGAAAGCCAAAAAACAAGGCTAAAAAAGTTCAACTGTGTCAAGTGAAGTGCTCATTGTCAAGGTAAATGCACGTCACCAGCTTTCTTCAAAAGACCACGAAGTCATGGATTAATTTATGTGACAAACAGTAGCAGACCTACTGAATGGATGAATAGTCTAGAACAGTGGTTAGTAACCCTGTTCTGTAGGTTTTACGTATTTCCTTGGTGCATCACACAAGAAAAAATGGATGACCAACAGGCTTCTGTAGCATTTGATTGCAAAGGAGGAGCCATCATTTTAATCGGGTGTGCTGGAAAAGAAACATATCTAAAACATACAGGAAAGGGGTGGGAAATATTGGTCTTTTCCTAACCACTTTTCTTAAATGAAAGATTCATAGTTTAGGGAGTGATAATTTTCTCCAGTAAGCAACTGTAAGCTCAGTAAATAACAGTGGAAATCATTATTGTAACATAAGTTAGTTTGATGTATGATATATTTACTGTATATTACTTTATTATGTATTGGTTTAGCTGTTTGTGTCTAGTGCAGTGAACCTAGATACAAAAGCTGCTTATGTAAAAAAGGGCATCTGGTGTTAAAGCACCCAAGCAACCAAAAAGACTTTTACATTTATTTTACATAAAATGTATTTGTGTAATGTTAAAAACTGAACAAATTAGTTTGTGTGTGCCAGTTTTAGTTAAATGACAGTTTAAATGGTTCATTTATATTTAATTAGGATTACTGAATACATAGCAGAACCGGTTCTGCTTTGAGGTGGCCGGTTTCACTGATCACACATTTTTAATTAGGATAATTGACTGTTTCTGGAAAAATGTTGAATGTGTGATTTCAACCTGTTCATAATATTAAAAAATAAATAAATAAATAAAAACACAAAAAACCCCAAAATTAACAAAAAAGCCTTAAGAGTATTTAAGTGCAGAGTACCTTGGAAGTCAAAGGTGTCAAAGTCCTTAAGCAACACTTTTTAGGCGTTTCTCTATTTCAACACACACTTGCGCACTTGAATAATAAGCAGGATACTGTAAGACCGGAGTGCATCCAGTCATTTGGTTAAGAGTTCTGGACTTGCAACTTATCAAAATGTTGCAGGAAATCCCACTTGAACTTTCACACCCTTTTGGAAATGGATTTCTAACTATTTATTCAATTCAAAAAGAATGTATTAATCCCAAAGGGAAATCCAATGTTGAAGTAATTCATTGACCTTTCTTCAGCAAGTTGTTGTGTATAGCTGTAGGGCAGAAAGATCTTAAGAAGCCGTCTGTCTCGCATCGGATCTGGAGAAGCTTTTGACTGAAGTGTTTAACAGTCTTCTTCATTTTTATGAAGAATGAGTTTTGTGAAATCCTTTCCAGAGGTTCTAGAGAAGTTCCTAGAGCAGAGCTGGCCTTCTTTATCAGCTTTTTGAGCTTTTTTAAAGAAATTTGCTTTGATGCTGTTATCCCAACAGATGATCCTGAGGAGTTGCCCTCCTGTGTTGAGCCATGTGCCTCTGATAACAAAGTATTCATACTTTGTTACTTGACACCTCTGCTACCACGGAAATGTCAAATACTTTGTTACTGTACTTAAGTACACTTTTTAAGTATCCATACTTTACCCCATTACTTATTTTTCTTCCTACTTCTGACTTATATTCATTACATTTTCACACAAGTATCTGTACTTTTTATTCTTTACATTTTTAAAACAAAAGTTACCCGTTACTCTTGGCTTCGGTTTTATGTTTATAGATATTAATTTCACGTTATGTGTGCCATCCAATGCAGATTATTGGCACCATCCAATTCTAGTGAAAACTAGTGTAATTGGCTGAGTCATATAACGCAAAAACCCATTGGTTAGCTATTCGTCAAATTTGTGCCGATGCCAAAAGAAATCATCAGAAGCAAGCAGGTGTTCTTAAACCTGCAAATGCAAATTGTCTATGCCATGCTACAATGTCAGATTCAGAAATGATGTCAAAATGTCTGAAAGGTTCAGACATAGGCGAGAGCATATCAGGAGATGGAGACAAACAACCCCCCACATCCTTGGACCTATCTCAAATTTCTTTCCGAAATAGTCGAAAATTGAGCTTTCAATTCATATAGTGGCAAATGGCTGTTTTTTGAAAGGTTACTTAATACTTACTTAATATTCAATACGCTCAACACAGGAGGGCCAACTCCTAAGGACAGGACTCTGCTGTTCACCTACACCTGAAGGCTAAAGGACAGTCATTTGAAGACAACAGCATAAATATTCTTGCAAAGGAAGAAATTCTGACGAGAAAGGTGACCTCCTTAGCCCATCAAGTGGAAGATCAGAACCACCTTTTGTTACCCCTAATTCTTACACCTACAGTATATTAATCTCAGTGTTCCCCACCACTATTTAGAACTGAAGAAGCCTCTTGGATGAGTGGTGAAACACCTTCCAGAAAATTTGATCTCCAGTTGACAAAATTGAATTTGCTTTGTACTGTAAGAATGACTATAACATTTACAATATTAGAGTTGTTTTAGGATATACCATAGATGTAGTGACTAGCCTCTTTCAGGCCCAACCTTTATTTTTTAAGCCTCAGTTGCTTGCAGTGATAGCCACAGTAAAGAGAGGCAGTACACAATCAGATTAAGTGAGTTTTAAATATTGCATTAAGAGTGAGCCAAGAAGGACATTAAGACAAATGCTTCAAAGGTTTTATTGATGATGAACATAATTCATGTGGGTGTTGATGAGTGGCTTTTTAATGGATGGGAAGGAATAATAGTAAAGTGGTGAAGGGTTGCTGCTGTTATTAGGGATTGGCCTTGGTGGATATTTTAAGACATGGAACAGAATGTCATATATGCTGCCACTGGAACTAGGTTTTGGTGTTTTACGTTTAGATCTTCTTAAGGAGCAAATAAGACAAGTAAAAGTGATTGCACTCCAGGGAAGTTTTGGCAGGGCCACTGAACACAATTTATACTTTTGCACTTTTAAATCAAAGTCCATTGCCATGAAGCAGATTATTACTTGATAATTTAGTGTGGGGCATGTTTTCTGCCTCCATTGTTGATGCAGCCACCCATATCTGTGGCCTTAAAGTCTATTGTGCCTTTCATGGCGGTAACCCAGAAACTGGTGGTGGAAGCCAGCAGTAAAGGATGCCATCATACTGAAGGAGGAGTCTTATTGAGCATGGTTCGCCTGTTATTCTCCTGAGGCAGCAATCGGGTATCGTGAAGCCAGGCCTGTCCCTACCCATGCAGTGGCTGAGGCAAAAACACACACCTGAGAGGAATTTGGAGAGGCCATCACTGGCCTCAAAGCGTTCTCGTAAACAGTCCGGCTTCTCTGGAGGGGTAAGCAGTGCTTTGATAACACTGTCTTGAGTGGGAGTGTGGAGCTGCTGATCTTGAAAGAGGACATTGTTAGATGGTGGAAGGAATACTTTGAGGACCTCCTCCGTTTGGTTGACAGGCCTTCCATGGTGGAAGAAGAGACAGGGCACTTGGGGCTGGATTTATTCCTCACCAGGTTTCGGTCTCAGTATCTTTGGGTTCTGTTCAAGAATGAGGGTAAAATGGAGCGGGGTGATCAATAGATAAATCAGTGGGGCTGCTGCACCAGTCTGTCGTGGTGAGGAGAGAGCTGAGTGAAAGCTCTGGATTTACCAGATGATCTACATTCCTACTCTCACCCATGATCGTGAAAACCTCCCTCGGGAGATGTACCACAAGGAGGAGGATCAGGGGACAACCTAGGAAACACTGGAGGGACTATTTCTCTCGGCTGGACTGGGATCGCCTCAGGTTTTGCCCAGCAGAGCTGGAAGTGGTGTCTGCAGAGAGGGAAGTCTCTGCCGAGACTGCTGACCCTGTGACCCGGTCCCAGATAAAGCTGAAGACAATGAGTAAGCGTAATTTAGAATACAAAGAGACCTACAAAGCAGAGACCCAAAGTAACATTCAGGTAATTTTTACTCAGTTTCTTCGGCACATCCAAGTCCAAGAAAAAAAGCAATTCTGTTTTCTGATACTTTGATAGATCAAGAAGACATGGTTAATGCACTTCAGATTTTATCTTTTCCCCTTGTACCATTTGGATTAAGTAAAACTAATAATAAAATGTATTTTTCTCCAACAACAGTTCAATACATACATTTACCACTTCTCAAACTTCAACATATTTATTTAAAGGTATAGAGGATGATATTTTGTTTCTGTGTGGATCATCAATAAGTGGTCCTCCTAAATGTCAATCATTCTGGTGATATGTTTATGTAATTCCGTCCTACATGCTCGTCCCTTTAGCAATTTTTTTCTGTGCATGCGCTCTTTCAAGCATATTTGTGCGGTGAGCTATGGTTTCAGACAGTCATTGAAGCTTTCTCTCTGCAGTTCTTTGAAAATGGCAGAGGGTCATAAGAGAAAAAGTGTCTACGAAGTGTATAAGAAGAAAAGAAAGGCTTCAGAAAAGGCAGATATATCCCTGAATGCTTTGCACGTAGAGCTCTCCTTGCAAAGCATTGTGGGATTTTTCTGTCACAGTGGCTCGCTGTCGCCATAGGCTGTTACTACTTGACAGCGGTGACTAATAACAAACATGGTACAGGTACAGCGCAGTGGAGGAGTTACGTTACCAATGGATCATCTGTCCGAACGGTCAGTTAACTGAGTTTCCACTATATAGTCCTCACTCTATATTGGGATTTTTTTTTTCTAACAGTTATTAACTAGTTTAACCAAATAAATAGAACCAAATTAGTGAAATCACAGTAAAGCTGTTTGCCTAGTTAACAATATGACCTAAGTTACTTGTAAAGTATGACAATGGGATGAGCATTATGTTTAAGTGGAGGTGAAGTTCTATCACTTTAGAACAGCCCAGGGAAAAAACCAAGCAAAGGGCTTCAGATTGGCAGCGACTCCAATAGCTGAGATAAACAAAGACAGCCTGATTGCTAGTGGCATGCCAACAGAGCCTGAAATTACACAAGGAATAAAACAGTATTTGGTAAGCATTAGATGTGCACTTGGTGATTAGTTCTCGTACTTCTTCGGTGCTTCTTCACCTCTGCCTTTAGAACTATCATCAGCTTTCAAAATAGTTGCCAATGCAAAGGCAGGACCAGAGTCAACTGGCTGAAGCCATCTCTTTGATATGCTCTGGAAAGTCTTTGAACCTCATCACATTTTCTGTCTGATGTCCAGTGGAGCTGTTTGAGAGAATGCATCACAGCCCAACCCCTCTTGCCCTGTGCTCCCATCCATCCAACATACCTTGGATGTAAACAATGCATTGTTCTTAATTTCTTCTTTTCCAGTATCCCCCTATTGTCTCTAACACATACATTTATCATTTTGATCAATTCCCCAGAGTAAGGCCCATTAAAAAGAATGAAAAAGAAAAATCATTACTTTGTTTTTGCCTCGCATTGCAATTGAACAGTACCTCCCAATCTTTTGCTTTTGTCAGATGTATTCTGACCACGTCTCAGCCTCTCTGCACTCTCTCCTGGCATAAGAAACATTAGTACTCACTTTGCGGGTTTTCATTAATCATTTTCTGTAGCTGTGACCAACAGACAACCTTGAGAACCCCATATGCCCACTCTGTAATTGTCCTAATTAAGCCTGTCCTGGCACATTTAGTTTCCCAGCTTTTCACCCCTTGGCTCAAAACCTTTATACTACATCCCTTTTTGTTTTTGGCAGGATTTTTCTTTTTTCAAATCCCTATGACCTCCTCATATTTCACCCCTGCATGTTTCCCATTTCTCTTTACAACCCTTAACACCAGCACCTTGGAAATGTAATCGAGCCAGTGCTTCTGAAAGACCTGGCAGTGTATGTGTTAGGAGAGAGGGAGTAAATGAGAAGAACCGTTTGACACGGAGGTGGCCTCCCCTGGCATAGAGACCAACCACCTCCACAGCAATCCAAAATCCCCCAAAACAACTCAGGTAATTAAATTAGGCAATCTGACTGTGTTTTCTTTTGAAACATGCCAGTTAGGCTCTTAAAGTGTTCTCCCATCACCAGAACAGTTATTCACATCAGTGTATCTTGATTTTCTCAGCTATTTCGTCTCACTCCGGTTGGTATTGACAATGTATATTTTCTTGTTCAGATCTTGATGTTATTTTAAAATGCCATATTTATATTAACAAAAATATATAGGAGTATTTTTTTGGATTAAATATATATGTTTTGGGATTAAATATATATTTTTGAGGGGAAAAAAAATCTAATTAAAAAAACTCCTGTCTGTTGTATAAAAAACATCTTTCTTTATTCATTGTAGTGTTCTTCCAAAGGCCCTATTGGTAAGTTCATGAGAGCATGATTTAGTTTAGTTTTTTGGCTATGCACGTGGGCGTGACAAGCTGCAAGCTCTCTTTCATGCTGCTACTTTATTGAGTCTCCACCTACACTTACACATTAGCAAGATGACATCAGAATAATAGGCTTTGTCTGACCAGACCACCTGTTGAAGTAGGTTTAACATTGCATGTTTTACAAAGTTGAACCATAGCCAGATGCAAGATCTTTATTGGATTTATAAAATAAAAATCAGTGTTATAAGTGTGTTTTTGTTGGTTGGTTGATTATTTTTTTAACTCTGCAATAATTCTTTTTACTCTACAATATAATTCATCTGACTAAACACTGTTTACTGTATTTGAATATGAAACTTCGCCAGGTTGGGAGGGATTCAACAGAATCAGCTACTGGAACTCCTGGAAGGAGTTTGGACAGTTAAGTGACCAGACAGAAACAGAGAGCAATGTTTATGTTGAATTCTGGTTCACTAACCTTCTCAGATATTGGGGACAAACTGGGAGTTTCTGAAGTTTGGAGGTTGGCATGTGACGTCACTAGTGAACCTCTAAGGACACCTCTTTCAGTCCTGGTTGGTTTGTTGGAATCTTTGATAATTACTCAATGGACCAGGGGAATGCACAGGATGAAAGCTGGTCCAGAGTCAATGCCAAGTGATTCAAGATCCAGAAACTATGAAGGGGAGAATCCAATAGTGAAGTCTGGGCACAGAAAATTGGTCAGAGATCTAAAAAAATCCTAACAGGTCGGACAGGTTTTAGGAAGGCTCAGAGAATGAGGAGGCAGCATCAGGTCAGAATCCGGCAGACATACAGGCATACAGGAATGCTGGATTAATCTAACCTATGGCTCTTAATAATCTGCTAGTAGTGACTGGTCTGAGAACAGGTTATGAAGTCAAGGTAAGCAGGTGAACCTGATGGAGGCTTATCACAAGCAGGGTGGAGCTAACAGGTATGCTGAATGATAAATCAGACTAGCAATAGTGCCATGAATTATGACAGAAAGGGCCTTTAATCTCCAGGATCATTGATGATCAGCTTTTTCCTTTCATTTTATCAACTTAGATGTTTTTAGATAATGTCAGCAAACATAATTTTACGTGTATCTGGCCATATGCTTTTTGGCTTGAATCTAAAAGACATACAAGAAAAACAAAAGATGCAGTAGACATGTAACAAAACAAAAAAAAAACATTTGCAAATATAGAACTTCACTGCCAATGGCTTATTGTCTTAATCCACTGTACCCTTGAATGTCCCTGAAATTAAAGATCATTTTTAATCACTTTGATAATGGAAGCTGCTTTTTTTGTTAAGAGGAGGCTCTGATAGATATAAGAGTTTATAGGAGTTGACAAGGGACATTGCACTGAGGGCATTAGAACTGGCAGCTTGTCAAACAGCCCACTGGAAAGGGAGCAGTAAGTCAAGAGAGGAATGTTAAGACAGAGGGAGAGGGAGAGAGAGATAGAGAGAGATAGAGAGAGGGAGAGATAGAAAGAGGGAGAGAGAAAGAGAGAGAGAAAAAAAAAGGAGAATTAGGAAGGAGGAGGGCAGCCAGCAGGTCATAAGAAAAGACATGTTTCCACTTTACCTTTTTCCTGCACTTCATCTTCACCACCTCCTCATCTTCCCATTGTCCATTAATTACAGTATAAGACACTGCCGGGTTGCTGATAGCTCTCATTAGGCAACAACAAATAACTAAGACACACAGAACTTAATTAGCTAGGGACTGGAAATTGGTCTGCTTTAAAAGTAAGGAGATTTTCCACCTCTTAACAATACACTGGGCTCACTGGAAGATTTTATAGTGTCTCTACATCCAGAAAGACTGTCACAGAAATGTTTGCCCACTCCATCTACTAAAGATGCAGTAATCAGTCTTGTCCTAGCTAATACTGGCTTCTGGTTTTCTTTGCAATCTTAGTTTGCAATTTCAAAATCATGTTAGTATTTGGATAGATGGAACAGAATATACATATTTTCTTTATATTAGTTCTTTTTCACTACTGTGGGACATTGGTGAAACCCAGGTGTGTCAGTATCAAAGCAAATAGAGCAATTACATTTTATAGGTACACCTTAAAATTATTTGGAAAGAAAACAAAAATTAAGAACATCCCTGAAAAAACGTTCTTTATTTTGAAATTATTTAACTAGATTAAACTAAAATTGGCAGGATAAAAGAAAAAGAAAATCATACATTTATTTTCAGGAAAATATGAAAACTAATGTGCAAGCATGGATTTATAAAACAAAAAAGAATGCAAGTAAAAGCAATGGTGTCAAAACCACTGAGTTGATAAAGAACTATGCAACTAACAGGGTTGTGAAAACTTACAGTATTAGGGCTGTTTGGAACAGTGAGGATTACAGTAGTAGCCATTCAAAATGGCCTTTCCTAGTCAAAAGCCAGCCAAATGGCAACTTCCCTGCAGCTCCCAGAAAAATCCTCTCCAACTTCCAGCCACTGGCCTCCTTGTGGACATCCATATTTTTTTACTCTGACTCCTCCCTTTCACAGAATTACAGGGTCTGACCAGGAGATAATGCTTTTTTATATATCTTACATGACAGAATATTTTAGTACAAAGATTGATGTTTAAAAAGGAAATTGTAGGGGACTAGCCAAGGACCAGCCAAGGGCCCATCAAGGAAAGTGGAGAAATTCTGAATAGCTACTACTCTATGAAGTCACACAGAAGCTGTGAGGAAGGATCTGAGATAGTGATCTTTTTGTCCACTTTGGGTGCAGTGGCAGACAATAGGACAATCTAGTACTAAAAACAAACTGACAGATGGGAGTAGCAGTTTCCAATCAAATCCGAGTTTTGCATTCAACATAAAATTGATAACTTACAAGATGAGGCTTATCTATCAAAGTATTATGTTAAGTTATTATGTAGAGGTATTTGTGGATGCGAAAATAAACCCCCAAAATAACCAACATTTTTTAATTTTGCCCTGCTTTAGGGGAATGGGATGGAGAAAAAGAGAACCTCTGGTTACTATCTATACGATTCTTTGTTGTAATTCATTTTTTGTTGCATCACCTTTTTTATGTCTTACCTTTATATGAACACTGCCTTTCAATGAAAATTAGTGTTTTCAAATTATCTATTGAAAGATAGTACATCATTTTCTTGTTTGTTCCATGATGCGGTAGGTTCATTTCACCATGTAACATTCTGGATTTTTAATAACCATCTTGACTCATGGTGTCTGTCTTATTTAATTAACAGTGTTCATTTCCTGTGCCTCTTTCTCTCATTGAGTTCTAACCTTATGAGGCTTTCTAATATTTCAACAATTGTTCTCTAGCCCTTTAATTCATTGGCGCCCCATTATGACTATGTCCGCACTTTTAGATAATTTATTTATTTTATTATTGTAATTGTAAAAGATTTACCCATAAGCAGAATGTGATGACAAGGTTTGTACAGACTCTGCCTTAATCTGCATAGACCCCTCCCCACACATTCACACACACACAAACACCTAACTGTGGAGCCATGTGGGGTACCAGAGTGATGATTATCTTAATTAAAGTCTGTGTCATTGGGAAATGTGCACAAACAAGCAATAACATAACAGCCTATCCAGAGCAGCCACATCTATAACTAGTCAACACTGCACACCTCCCCAACTCTTCTCATAAGCCTCCGCAGTAGCAATCAGATTTCCAGTCAATAACGTATCCTCATAAGGAGGAAGAAAATAAGAAAATGAAATGGTATAGGCAATAATCCAGATGGGAGGTTGCCGACGCTTTTAGATTCTGTCAATAATTGTCGATATTTTCTAATCTCATAAAATGACTCAGAGACGGGGCATATCAGAAAGCATTTTTGGTATGCAAATGAGGATGCTATTTATCATCCAAGATGAAGGGGCTGTGGAGATGGGCTGAAGGGAAGAAATAGGGTGCATTGAAATTTGTCTCACCCCTGCATCCCCCGCAATACCCACTAACACCTCTTCTCTCAACCCTTTTTAGTTTATCTCGCACGCCGCCTCTGACAGCCCCACCGTTGGTTTCATATTCCTCCCAATAAAATCTGCCCTACTATTGTCCTCCATTTACCAACTTCGCTACGATGGTTTGTGAACCTTTTTTTTTTCTTTCCCATCACCATTGACTGGCTTTGAGCGGATGTTTTTAGGTTTATAGAGCAGAGATCTGTCCTTTCTTTTCTCCTTCAGGCCATGTGTAGGTCATTATCGTTTTTACAGCCTACAGAATAGCTCCTGTGTTCAGAATACAAAGGACTTTTTAATTTGTTCCCAATACTTTTATTCAATCATTGAGAGTGTCTTGCAGAATTATTCAGCCCCCTCAAAGTTTCCCCCATCTGATGTAAATATCTAGTTTAAAAAATAATGCATTGTGTATTTAACCATAACATTCTCATATCAATTAAAATCTAACCCAAATGCTTGTCTTCAAATGTGTCAGATATAATCTCAGCTGTTGAATATCATTGAACAAATAGCCGCTGATCTCTTGGGTGGGTTTCACAAAGAAACCCAGCCAACAGGCTATTAGCTCTTGTTTTGTGAGGCAAGGGCTAGACCAAATTGAGTACAGGTATTAAGGAGCAGCCTCTTGCCTATCAAAAAAAAAAAAAAAAAATCAATAATTTACGTAAAACAAATGCAGTCAGGGACAAGAAGCCCTGAGCAAGGAGCAAAACAGAAAACAGGAGTTGAGGAAAGGAAGGTTCAGTAACAGACAAAAGTTTCCAGTGGGGATCAAAAGGAACCAGCAATTTACATTGGCTCTGCGGTGCGACAAAGTCACAGAGCATGGTTCATGGTTTCTACCCGGACCTGGATGGCAATTGCAAATTTTATTATTCTGTCATTAGCGCCTTAGCTGTGATTCACAGTCTCCTGATAGTTATTTTTGCATGTGGGTCAGCTACTGTATAAAACACAAGACAAGAAAGAAAGTGCTGTTCATTGAAGCTACACACCCAAGAAGCAGTCTAAGGTAGTATATTATGCTACTGCTGCAGAAAGTCCCCTTTCCACTTCAAAGTTCCCATTTCATCATTAACAATCTGTTGTAATTAATGGCATCACACTAATTCACACAGTAATTCAATAAACCCCGAATTAACCTGGCTGTTAGAGTATTTTGCCCCATTATCTTGTTTCATTCCCTACTCCATTGTCTGAATAATTAAGAAACATCGCTGTCCATGAGCCAGGTCAGACACAGTCAGTGAAGGAGCTGATGTCGTTTAGTTGCCTGGGTTCACTGGAGCAGAGTGGTTGCATATAAAAGACAGGGATGATGGGTGAATTACAGCCAATTGAGACCCTCTAATTGCAGCCCCCGCCTATGATATTGTCACACTGTAATACTAGCCTCATCTAGCAGGCCAAGAGGATGGTTTGTAGTGGCAAGGATGATAGCCCTTCCTTCATCCCCTGCTACATCAGCCTTAACTAAAGAGTAATTGTGTTTTCGAGCAGATGGTTAGGTAATCCAGCACAATATATGACCATGGATCTGCACGACATGCTCTTTGTGTTAATCCACCTTAGAATCAGCAATGGTTATTAAGAAAATGAAACAATTGAAAGCCAGCAGTTTTAAGACTGCACAAGTGCTGTTTCTGGCAACCGTGTCCCAGTGATATTTGAGTCAGCAATTTGACCTTATTACTGAGCATAATTGATCCTGTTGGAGAAGCTATGGTGCTGTATTTTGTTTTTGTTTTTTTCAAAAGCCCAGTTTTAATACTATCTGCTAATCTGTGACAGTGGGTATTATTTATATCATTGCTACCACCTTGACCAGGAAATAAACAGTTGCAAACAGATACCAATTAGGTCATATCAGGCATAAACGTGAAAATGCAACATGTACACATTATGCCACAAGCTGTGTGTAACACATTGGCTTTATCTCTTTGTGTCAGTAATCCTTTGCAGTGGGCCCTCTAAAGTGTGCCTGGTGTGAAACCAAGGCCTTTATCCTGTCTGTAAGTGTTCAAGTAGGTTGACCCTGTTAATCGCTCTTCTCTCAGGGTTTACAAGAACTTGTGAAAAAATAGCATCTTCTTTGGTGTAAAGGGTGTTAACTTTGAACCCTGATATGGTTTTCTCTCATCTAATAGTTGTATTTATTTAGAAAAATATATGCAAACTACACCAGATTAGAAAAAGCCTCATACATTAGAGTTTATTTGAAAGTGTTTTATTTTTGTTGACGGAAAAAAAAAGTTTTTAGTAAGAAATTGAGATCCGTTGTTTCTCATTCAAGCCACAATTTTATTTAATACCTTGCAAGTCCTACGTTGAGTCTAAGGGAGTCAAGGCTATTTCAAAAATATTTAAAACGGAAAAAAACAGCTTCTGAGGCATCAGTAAGACAAGACCCACATTCAGCCTCGTCTAGCAGGTGCACTGCTTGAGCAAATACTTTTAAAAGTATATTAAGATCAGCACTCATCAACAGGAGAGGGGATGTGATAGTAAATTCATTTTTCAAACAACACTTTATACGTTTAAAGATATCTAATGTTCACTTTTGTGATATTTGGGTTTTATTGGTGTTTCATTAGGTACATTGCCTTAAAATATTTATTTATTAGGGTTGTGAAATTTAGCTAAAAACTTAAAATCTTTTAACCGAAATTGCATGTGCAATTTTATTTTTTATTTTTTGCCTACACTAACTGCAATTGAAATTTAAAATCTATAGATATGGACAAAAGGAACGCAATAACTAATTAAAACAAGATATTGAACTTTTTTTAATCAAACAAGAGAGCCCTTGTTAAACATAAAGAGCAGAGAGTAACTAGCAGACAAGTCTACTGTATGTATTACTGTATAACTGTTTTTATGTTTAATACATAGTCCTGTTTACATTACTCAGTGATAATAACAATAAAATTCCCACATATTCATGGCAATGATAATACCTGATAATGCAAATTGTCGTCTTAATTAAACCAGATTTTTCTAGACATGGGCTTTTCTCTTTGGCTCCATGGTTTCATTGTTCTCATAGCCTTGAATGATTTAGTCAAGAGTATTTTATTGTGTCACTTTACTTCTGGGTCTAAACGTGCTTACTTCTAGCTCCCATGCATAGTTCTGTGCACAAGCTGCAACTCTCTCTTCCCTTCCGTGATATGGTAAAACAACTTTAAGCATATCCCCTCCACCTAAAGGGCTGGAATGTGAAATGAAGTGTCTTACTCTTATTAAATATCAATGAGGTCTCTCTGTGATTTGGAAACAGCGATTTGTAAAAAAAAAAAAAAAATTGCGATTTAAAAAATTGTTGCTGCCTTGCAAATGCAATTAATTATCCATACCTATGTATTACCTGATATGTTTTTTCTAAATTTTCTCCTGCCCCAAACATAAACTTCAATAGTTATAATGGAGTTTAATGTAAAAAACCAACATACAAGGACAAAGTATAACATAAATGTGAAATGTAGGAAAATAAAGAAAAATGCTAGAGTATGTGTGTGTCTTATCTAACACTACTAGCTATATTCCAACACCCCCAAATATCAGTGATACCTTTTTGTAATTAGAGCTGTAAGTCCTTTTACTATGGATCTGTTTTTCATGCCCCTTCTTCTTTGCAAACTTAGACTGGATAGAGCTTCATTAAAATTTCATTTGGACTTCGACTAGTCCCTCCAACAAACTGATGCTTCAATCAAAATCATTCTATTGTAGCTCTGGATGTGTGTTTCGAACCACTGTCTTTTTGAATGCTTAATTTCCGCCCTATTGAGGTTCTTTTTTTTAACAATCCAGCCTCCCGTTAAATCTGATCTCCAGTCCTGTATCTACGTACTAAAGAACAATACTCTTTTCAGTAAGATGCTCCAGATAATTTTTTATTGTGTGTATAATGTGCTCAAAGTGGCAAAACATAAGTCTTATACACATGGACTTTTGATTATACATGCCTACTGTAGGTGTAATTCTGGTTTAATGCGATCAGACCAATGTCAACGTGTGGGTGGAGGTTGGTTGAGGACCCAAATGCAGAGATGAGGGAGGCAGGCATGAGTTCTTTTAGATAGAATGGAGTCAAAGGGAAACAAAAAAAAAATCCAAGATCAAACCCAAAAACCCAGACGAAATCAGAAGAAAAGACACATGGGAAGGCAAGTAACAACAAGGAACCAGCACTGAAGAACTGCACAGGGAGGGTATATATGGGAGACAGGACAAAGACTGGGGTAATCAGCTGATTTAGAGCAGGTGTGGAAGGGAGTGATTAGAAGGGAGCTAGGGTAAAGAAGACAGGAATAAGGGGGCAAGAGTGAATAACTTAAGACTGTTTAAATATAACACAAAATGGTAAATAAACCAAAGATCAACAAAACAGAATTGCTTAGATAACTGAAAACTTTAAAAAGAGTTTAAAAGGGGAGAATTTTAACAACCCCTTTTTAAAAAACATTTTGTGTGTGCATTACACCTATGGCTTTATTTCAACAATATATTTTCTCTGGCAAATTTTTGCATAAAGGGCAGATTTATGGACTGCAAATTGTTCTGTCAATAGATTGTCTTACCAGAGCAGTGGATCAATTCCACTCCTCCAGAGTTACTTCTGTCCTTCTGGTCTTCTACTTTTCTCTCTTTGTATAGTTAAACAGCCATGCATTCATAGGTTAAATTTTAATTTGAAATTATTATTTTTTATTAATACAGATTGAATAATGCTCAGTAAGATTTTTTAAGCGTGATATGTTGTTCTTTAACCTCCACCTAATACAAACCCTCCACAACATACCACCTAACATTTTTGTATGTTCCTTGAAGCCATCAGGTATCACCTTTTCAATTTTGTACCAGCAGATCATTAAACTTATTGTCATCTCACTGATATCAATATTTTTCATTTATTGTACTTAATAGGATGTACAACGAAAACAAATTTCCTTTTTTTCTCCAACTTACAATAGCTATCATGTTTCCTCCCCAGTTATTACCAAGAAGTCACCTTTTTCATTTGATTTTAGGATGTATCATTTCTTAAAGATTGTAATGTGTTTCCGATATGCCAACATCCATTTTAATTACAGGACAGCGCTCTTAAATAGCCCCAAGGGACAGAAATCTAAATGAAAGTCATAAATTAATCAAATGGAGTGAACATTAAATGATCCTTGAATTTTTCAAGTCATTATCCAAACCAAGCCTGGTACACCGCAAATGTCCATTATTTACCCTGGCGGTCACCCCCACTTTTTTTTGGTCACTAAGTTTTTGACTTTCACATAATAGGATTTCAATTAGTGTGCTGTTCAGAGCATGTATGAAAGTTTGAAATAGCTGTTTATTGATTAATTTTAGAAAAACTCAAACAGCTGAAACAGGCTAAACATTTTGCTCTTGGCGGAGGGAGCACATTATTATTTTCTGTTATGAATTGAGTAAAAAGTTGTCCACCTTCTTCTGGCAACTTAGAGCATTATCTTAGCTTCAGAAATAATTTATTTATTTGCAGCATAACACATAAGACAATGCCCTGACCAGTTGAAGAAAAATCAACCACAGGTAGCAAAAACATGAATCAAGAGGTAAACTGTTGTTAATTGAAAAGTGTCACATTGTATGTTGCCTTGATGTGAGCTAAAATTAGCTGATGAAACAAAGACAAGATTATATTTTCTTTCACCTAACCAACATACACACAAGGACTAAATTGTAGGTACACCTTGTTTAATAAAAGAAAAACCCACAACGGTTACAGAAATAATCTGAATCTGGCGAAAGCAATTAATGCAAACACTACGGAAATACATTATGAAAGAGCAATTGCTTTTCAAGAGAACAATTTAAAGAAACAAACTCAATAATTGACCGTATCCTTTACCTAATATTTTTTTGCCAAACCATTTGACGCAATCATTGCCTTGCAATTCCTATAGCTTTCAATGAGACTTCTATACCTCTTAGCAAGTACTTTGGCCCACTCATCATCAGCAAACTGCTACTGTTGTCTCTCAGGTTTGAAAGAGGCCTATTCAAAAATGAATGTTCCAGGTCTTTGAAAAGATGCTTGATGAGATTTAAGTCAGGACTCATAGAAGGCCATTTCAGGAAAGTCCAATGGGATATCAGGCCATAACGCCAAAACACACAGCTAAAAGTCTTCCAACAGTCTTCTACTGTAAGTCAGCTAACAGTCTTCTATGTTTTTAGTTCGATAGTTTTTATAAGTTATCATATCCTGCAGATGCAGTATTCAACATGTCCTGTGACAGAAGAAGCAAAGCAATCCAAGAACATAACAGAGCCTCCTCCGTGTTCTTTGCCTGTTCTTCTTTTTTTGATAAGCATAATTTTTCCATCTGTGAACATCTGAGACAGACCTTTAGGTTATCAGGGTCCTCTCCTGTGGAACCAACTACCAGTTTTAGTCCCTGAGGCAAACACACTGTCTACTTTTAAGTGTAGGTCTAAAACTTTCCTATTTGGTAAAGCTTATAGTTACAGTGGCTCAGTTTATCCTGAGCTCTCTCTATAGTTATGCTGCTATAGGATTACACAACTGAAGGACAAGGGGACCTCTTTTTGATCATTCTATCTCTATTCTCCAACTCTGCCGAATTTATTTGTTCAATCTTTAACGATGTTCCTGTTTGGCTGTGACCCTTTCGTGAGGAGAAATATCAGCTATGCTGCAGCAATCAACACTTTTGTTTATAGATGTTCGAGCTCCGCCTGTATTTCAGCGTAGTCCTGTTTCTCTGACTGAGTGGCTGGATGTGCTCTCTTCGTTCTCTGATATGCGGGCTGTTAAAGAGCTTGTCTGCCTGGCTGTGTGTTTCCTGGATGGGTACACCTGTGGAGCTGGTTGAAATTTACATTTTGTTTCTCTACTTCTTTCTGTACATCTGCCTCTGTCTCCTTGAACCCTAGTTTGCCTCGGCACATGAGCCTGGTTCTGCTGGAGGTTTCTTCCTGTTAAAAGGGAGTTTTTCCTCTCTGCTGTCGCTACAAGCATGTTTGATGTGAAGGATTGCCTTCAAGTCAATGATTGGATGCAATCAACTGGTTTTCCTTAGATAGATAACTTTGAATCAATTTGAATGTATGATCTGGTTGATTTGTCTCTGTAAAGTGTCTTTTAGAATAGATGTGTTGTGATTTGGCACTATGTAAATAAACTGAAATGAATTAAACATAGAGCTGATGTACCTGTACAAAAAGTTCCAATGATGTCTCATCTGTCAACAGGACATTGTTTCAGAACCTTGGTGGCTTGACATTTGGCAAGTCTGTTTTTTTAATGATTTGATTTTTAACAATGGTTTCCTCTTTGGTGGTCTCCCATTAAGTCCACTTTGGCCCAACGATGGATGTACGATCTGAAACAGATTTCGCTTGAGCTTGAAGTTCATCTTTAATCTCTTTGGAAGTTTTGGGAGGTTATCATTTGTATTATGCATCTCATTGATATTTCCATCCAGGTAGGTTGGCTACAGTCCCATGGACCTATATGTTGTGAGTATTATGCCCATGTGCTACAGTAGACAGAGGTACACCAAGCTGCTTGGAGGGGGTCTCATAGCTTTTACCATTAACATGCTTGTCAATAATTTCCTTTCTTATATCGCTAGACCAAGCTTACGACGCACTGCTTCAGCTTCTCAAATGCGCTGCTCCTGCTTTTCAAAACAAGCTGCACCACCGTTTTCTGCACCAACACGCGCATCAACTATTGACTTTGCATGTAAACTAGCTGCTTCTGCTACCTGTGCTGCTTGCGGTGTGGACATAGAGGCAGCGGCTCAGTCACTTTAACACAAAAACATTACAGCAGATTTCTCCTGAAGAATGCGGCTCATGCCGCAGTAACAGCTTAACATTGGTTCGCTCACATGCAGAAGCTCTCTGTGCATGGTGTCACAGCTTGTAAATGCTGAGATTGGGGGGAAAAAAACAAAGTGTTTTCTGTCAAGGATTTGTTGTCTATCTTTGCAGGAAGAAGTTATAGCCCTAATTAAGAATGGACCAACAGGTATTGGTAAGAGGTTGAATTTATCTGACGTGACCAGGCACAGTTGCTGCCCCTGTGTAGGCGTATAAATAGTGAATTCTGCTGCACTGCCTAAACTGCTGAAGAACTTTTTGTAAATCGTATTATCTGCTAAAATTTAAACATTTTACAAAGGCGTACTGTATATCTATAAATATGATCAAATGTTACTGGGGCAGGTATGGGAAGCCAAATAGCTGCCACAAATTCATTAAATTAAAAAGTGGTAAAATATCTATGCTGGGGAAGATTTTCAGTCATCCAGGTAACAGTCATTCCAAAAAAGTTAAAACACAAAGTTCATTTTCCAAGTTGAAAATGTTTATAGCTTCCCATCCAGGAAGCTTTTTAAGTGCAAAATGTCTGAATTAGTGTGGAGTTCCAAGCTTTATGAAGTAGCCCAACAAAGCCTTGTTATGGCTTAATATATGGCCTAACAACTCCCTTTTCAGAGGCATAGGCCAGTATCGGGTATTGCAGGCCAACAACAGCCTCAACGACTCCCCATTACTAAGGGGTGGACTTTTTCTTTCTGTTCAATCTGCATGTTTTCTAAGCCATAACAAGGCTTTGTTTGGGTAATCTATAAAGCTTGGAACTCACCGCTAATCCAGACATTTTGAATTGAGAAAGCTTCCTGAAATTTTTGGAAAGCAAGATTTCTATCTGCACATGTAAAAATTTCAATACATATCTACTTG
>NW_015150513.1:87928-111855 GCF_000732505.1 Cyprinodon variegatus
CCATCCATCCATCCATCCATCCATCCATCCATCCATCCATCCATCCATCCATCCATCCATCCATCCATCCATCCATCCATCCATCCTAATATCATTGTCAGAGGGGTTACAAACCACTATATCTAATAGACTGATTCCCAGACTTATTCGTGGAAAATTTCATTAGAGGAGACATTCTTTTAAACATGGCAACCAATTCTTTTTTAGTATTTGACTTGTGCTGCTCACACACAGTTCATAAGTTGGCCAACAAAGACTTTATACGTATTCTCTTTGATTTGTTTAAACCTGGCAGCAGACTAAATCGCACACATACTGGTTTACCCATTCACACAAATAAAGAGGCACCTCTGCCCTCCTTTGGGATTATCATGCATGATGCCTCTCAGACTGAATGGCTGGTTTCACACTGACAGCCTGGTGATCTCTTGTCTTTGTCTGCCTTTGAGAAAGACTGAAGCTCCCTCCATCATGCGCTCACACTCAAACCTACTTTTTCTTCCCCTCTGTGTATGCAAATCTCTGCAAAGTGTTGGGAAGACAGAGTCAGGCAGAGAGACAGAAGCTGTAAAAGAGAGAAAATGAGCATTATGTAAGATGGGGAATTCAGGTCAGACAGTAGATTCATCCTATTGTTTTGCACACTGAATGGGTTCCATGGTGCATTTAACACCAAAGAGCTTCACTGCAGGTATGTTTTTTTTTTTTTTTTTTTTTTTTTAACTCAACACTATTCATGGCTTGATAATAACCATAACAACAACATTTAAGTAGATTCATGAAAATGTAAAAAAGACGTACACCTTCCAGTATCTTTTTTTTAATTATTCCATAGAAAGGGACATTTTACCTATTGAAAACTCATGTACATACACACAAATACATGTACATACAAACAAACTTTTCAATTTACTGTACAGTACTTACGACGGGCGTTCCATAAGTAATGTCTCTGACCCACTTCCAGTTGTTTGATCTTGCTTAAATTTTGCATTTCCGAATTTGTATCTCTATAGATTAAGTGGCAAATTGCAGCTCTAAACTAATCGTGGTTTCTGATTAACAGGTGTTTGAACTGAGCCAAGTGTGAAATGGAGCCTGTTGAGTGTTGAGCAGTGATACGGCTTGGTATTTAAAAGGACACACACCATGGGAGACTTTTACTAAAATGAAATTAACTTATGGTGATGATGCCCAATCAAATGACCTTGTAAAACGTTTTACAAGGTCATATCATGAGGCATTATCCTCATGAACAGGATGTTCAATATTTTGGAGAAACAACATTTTTCTTCACCTAAAATTGGAACCATGTGTTTTTCTATAACCTGGGACCTTTCCTTTCCTTTTTACTTAAAAAATCAATGAAATGCTGTGCATTTTTACTGTTTGAAATTAAAACATACCATACCATTTTTGGGTTCAAAGTACACTTTCAATTAAAATACAAAGTGTACTTTTTAAATACACTGCTCTAAAAAATAAAGGTAATGCATAATTAATATATAACTTCCATTAAATCAAACTTCTGTTAAATTAAACTGTCCACTTAGGGAGCAACACTGACTGACAACCAATTTCACCTGCTGTTGTGTAAATTGAACCGACAGGTGGAAATTATTTGCAATTAGTAAAACATACTAAAAGGAGTATTTCTACGGACCATTTCTTAATACCTTTGCTTTCTGGCTGATGTTTTGGTTACTTTGAATGTAGGTGGTTCTTACACATGGTAGCATGAGATGGACTCTACAACCCAGACAAATGGCTCATGGAGTGCCCAGGTAGGATGGCACATGGATACAACCTGTGGGATGAAGGTTTGCTATGTCTGTCAGAGTAGGGTCCAGAGGCTGGACAACTACCAGGAGACAGGCCAGTATACCAGGAGATGTTGAGGAGGTCTTAGGAGGGCAAAAACCCAGCAGCAGTACCTTTGTCTTTGTGCAAGAAGGAACCAGAGGATCACTGCCAAAGTCACTTTCAAATATATGAATGTATATTTAAGTTATTACTACCTAGATTAACAGAGTTGTGAATATGCATTTTCGAAGCAGGTGGATGTATTTTGAGAAATCCCTTCCTTGCTGTACAAACAAGCATTGTAATAGCACGTGTTGAAGAAAAGTTTACATTAAAAAAAGTTCTCAAGAGATAAGCTGTGTTTTTGTTTCATTTGCTATTAAGACAATTATTGACAGCAATGACAAAAATATGTGGGCTGGTATTTCTCTCACTACACAAATAGGCTAAATTGACAGGTGGTTCAGAATAGCCGGTTTTCAAAATACAAATATTAATGTTAAAGTCAAGGTTAGCTATGTTATTGGTGATCAACCCATTATTCTTTTTATGTTAAACCAGAAATGACATTTCTGTAGAATTTATCCAATGCAAAATCTTTCCTTTGTGCCCAGTGATTACTAGAGCTATGATGGATATAATCATTACTTTTAAAGTTCTTTCCCTCACTGTGTATTATTAAAAATTGACATGATTGTATTCATAAAAAAATATCATTAAAGCAACACTAAATAGTGTTTGGCTAAGTATTATCTTATTTTGAAATATATACAATTAGCTTCCAGGTAAATACAAAGCACTAGCTGCATATTGATGCTCCGGGCAGGGTGCCATACTCAAAAAAATCTCAATTTATGGCAGCTTCAGCTCACCTTAAACACAAGAGGTAACTAAACAAAAGGTTATAACTGTCAGAGTGTGAATTGTAGATGAGGACCCAAATGCAGAGATTGAAGCTGCTGATGAGTTTTTAAAGGTTTATAAGGTGGAGGAAACAAATGCAGGCACCAAAACAAGGAAACACGTGAGAGGAGACGAGGATAATTCAGCAAATGAACTGCAGAGGAGGAGCAAACATACTGCAGAGGAACAATGACTAGGGAAACTCAACTGCTTGGGAGCAGGTGTGGACAGAAAGAGCTGAAGGGGTACTGAGGGGAAAAGGAGAATGGCACCAGGTGGCAATGATGAGTAACTGGGAAATACTACAGGCCTTAAATGTACCTGAAAGGACTGAGATGAACAATACATATAAGAAGCACAAAAATATATAAAGCTTAATACAGGGTAACATAAATCAAAGAGCAACTGAAAATTCAAGTAATAACTTGAACAGAACCAAAAAGTCCAGAAAAGCAGATCTTGACTGTTTCTAGGCATCAAAAAAGATAAGACTACAGCCTTACCAGACACATTTTTGCTTCTCTAATATAGGATTCAAGAGGGCAAATAAAGTTCAAAAAAAAAAAAAAAAAAAAAGATCAGATCTTAGACAGTTTATCACTTTTCAGGAAAATAAAATAAGAATCAGAATTACTTTATTAATCACTTGCGGGAAATTCTTTTTATGCAATTTATGTATGATATGCTTGAGCCTTTCAGTATAATTTTCTGGACTTTAAAGGGTATGGTCATCTCATGGAACCTTTACAGGAACTCTAATGGTATGTGGGTGTGTTGTGACCACTATGGTTATTATTACTCAGTAAATTATTACATTGCCATCAAGCATTTTCACCTGCATTTCTGCAGGAGCTGCACTATCACCCCCCTTAGAGTAGGCATAGCTTCATGTTCTCTTGGTAAGTTTCCAGCATGTATTATGTTGGCGAGATGGGATATAACTCTGTTTATGATGCTATAAAGTCTTTTTGGCTGAAGCCCTGCTACCCACGTTGAGACTTTAGGTCCACAGTAAACCGGGAATGGGCAGTGCCCTTGGAATGGTACTGTAAATAACAGTGAGTAAGTGTGTGTCTGTGTGTCTTGTCTTCTGTGAGGCACATAGTTAGGACACAGTTTGTGTTGTTTTTATGGTTTTAAACAAAAACATGTTAAACTATGGAACTGTTGGAAAAAGTCCCCTGTTTTATGATTATTAATCAATGAAAAACTGCATTGTGAAATATGATAAATCTCTGACCTGATTTGGATGTCTTTAGCAAATACCCCAGTGTGCATAATTATTTGTGCAAGCTATTGTGCAAGTTTAACAAATAATTGACATAAAATTCATGTGATATTTCCTATGATTATTTAGTATAATTCAAAGAAATAAAAGTAACTACTGTAATATTTTCACCTATCTATTCTACAATAACAGGCTGTCAGTTCTATGTAGCTGCAGCCACAGTCTTCCAGAGTCTTTTCAAAACTCCTCTTTAGGAATTGTTCACAAGTTTCCAATAGTAAAAACCCTATTTCAGGAGTGGAAGTGTTGTTAACTTCTGATATTTAAAGTGTTGTTAACTTCTGATCTTTAAGTTCCTCACTTGCAAGGCAATCAGTGGATTGCTTAGCTGAATGCTGTAAAGCAATTAGTCTGAAAGATGCAGAGTTTTCCCTGTACCACTGCATGTAGGCAAGGTGTTCAAACGTCCAACTTCGTTATCTTCAGTAACTCTATGTTCCCATACCAGAACCCCACTTCCATCTCGCTGGCATCTGAGTTCAAGGGAAGCTTGAGGTCATCACCGTTACAACCATGGATCTATCCAGCTAATCTGTGTAAAATTCCAGACACAGAACCACACATTTAGCTTGACACAGCAGAGAACGATTGAAAGATGTATTCAAAGAATTGACAAGACACTCCAGGAAACCATTTAGTAGGGTAGACAAAAACCTCTGAGAGGGAGAGATTTGGTTAGTGGCTGGATAGTTTCTCGATTTTTCACTCTCAACCAGAGAAAAAGGAACTCTAATGTGACAGGTAAACAGAAATAAGGTACTTGCCCTGAAGTGGATTCTCCATTTTGGTTTTCTAGAAGAAAGACAGAGCTTGTTGGTCTGGGGGGAGAAAAAGGCTAAGAGCCAATGGAATAGAACCAGAGAGAAACTGAGAGGAAGGCTAGAATCTGGAATCTTGTACAGAAACAAGGTCAGAACCGTGGAGGTAGAATTAGGATTACAGATCATGTCCAGAAATTCAAAAACTCTTTGACTTCTGGCAGGAGCAATGACAATGTCAGGAAGTTGCGGGGCAGAAACATGATTGGACCATTTCTTGACTGAGACCTAAAGTTTTAAATTTAATATCCTTTTTAATGGCGGTCAGCTTCAGTTTTCCTTATATTGCAAAAAATATTGTGTGCAAGGAAAAAAAATCCACAAATTTATGAAGGGTTTAATTCTCTTTCAGCCCAAGTCTTACCTATTACATGAAAAACCTCCACTAATTTGGTTAAGAGCTTTTTGGAGTAGGCAGTTAATATAAGACAAGTGAGACTTTTGGATATGCATTTATTTTATGCATAAATTCTACAATAAATACATTTTCTGCATCTAAAGCGAGACATTTTTCGATAAGTTGTTCAATATATATTTCTGAGTTTATTACCATATTTGGATTAACAATGTAGTTTATTTCTAACATTAATCCTAAAGATACAGTGCCGATGATAATAACAATAATACCAGAAAATTCATCATTGTATCAAAATATATATTTTTTAAATCAGTTACTATACTGTACTGATAACTATTTAACTGTTTCTCTACACAGTATACATATTGAATAAATACCTAAAACCAATACTCCTGATCCCAATACTTGACACCCATCATTCCAAAATGTATATATATATATATATATATATGTATATATATATATATATATATATATATATATATATATATATATATATATATATATATTATAAGGTTTGGAACGGTTCACAAAATCCCTGGTTCGATTCACGGTTTCGTGGTCACGATTTTCGGTTTCTTTTCGATTCAGTATATGTTGATTGTTACACCGAAATCCCATGAAAATGTATGAAATTAATGAAAGAATCCCCCAAAAAATAATGGATTGAAATTATTTTAAATGATCTGCGGAAACCCTGGAACCTTTCCGTATGTTTTGCTGCTTTGAATTTAATCATCTCGCGCATGCGCTCTACCATCTCCAAGGGACTCAGAGGAGAGCGGACGGGAGCCACAGTGGAGGCTTTAAACTTTGCTTTGAGCAGCCGGTCTGGAGCGCAGCGGGGCGGAGCGGGGGTTGCTGACGGAGTATGAGGGATTTCGGGGTTAGCATGACATATTGGTCATATTGCTGTTAGCATAAACAAAACGTGTTGCACAATGCTTGCACACTGTTGCCCTTTTATCCACAACTTTCTTTCCACCGTCATCGTAGGTCACTCTAAGTGCAAAGTGGTCCCATACAGCAGACCTATAAAGTGTTGCTGGCGTGTCTTCCAACTCCTGTTCTTTCCCACTCGCCATTCCAACACAATTCTTCACAACAACAGTTTTTTTTTTCCCCTACACCCAGCTAAGCTGCTTCGCTTCTTCTTCTTCTTGTTTACTACTGGTGGTTGGCTTTGGTCGCAGTTCCGCCACCTTCTGCTCTGGAGTGGAAATGCTTCGCCTATGAGTAAATGGAGCAGCGCATGAACCGAACGAAACACACGCGAATCGAACTGAGACAGTTGAACCGAACGGTTTGGACGGTTTTCATAAATCGTCCCATCCCTAATATATATATATTATCCGCGTTAACATGCTGCAATAATACCAGACTTATTGGGCGATAAACAAAATATCACCCAATAATATCTAGTCTCAAAGTTGGTTTGGGGTCTGGGTCTATAGCTATGACTTAAGAACACCCATCAGTGTGTTTGAAGATGATGGGCTCGAGCTTGTTCTCCAGGCAACACAGGTGACCCATCTTACAAAATACTTGCAAGGTGAACTATCATGAGAACACATGACCAACACGCTGCAGAGAAAGATGAGCATTTGGTAGAGGCGACATATTTAGCACTGACGGGGACCACTGGACATCTGTCAATAATGATAACTACCTCGGTGTCACTGTACACAGCATCAATGCTAGCTAGGAAATTTAATCCTTCGCCATGTAGGAGATGTTATGTAATTTTAAATTTCATTTTCATTTTAAACACAGAATTTAGTATGACTCTAAAACTCTGTTGCCCCAAAGTTTGGCCCCAAAGTTGGTCCGCCCGAGCGACTGATTGAAAAAGGAGAAATAGAGCTTAGACTGACTGATACAAAGCTGGTGACTGTAAACATTTCATCATGACCTACTATGTAGTCCTACACTTCAGAATACATGGTAATCTGAATAAATAATTATCAGACACAAACACATTTTATTGCATATTATTTATTTTCATCACCAGATATCATAGTAGTAAAGCCTTCTAAAGCAGTTAGTGATTTATTTTGGAAACAGGAGATGAGTCCCTAGTCTAATGCACCGCCTGGCTTGAGAAACTTGTTCAAAGACTTACTTTTACTTAATATTTAGGTAGCACACACATATCATCCATATCTTATTTTATTCTTACCCTTATTTTATTCTTATCCTTAACTTATTCTTATATCTTATTTGTACTTACAGTCTTGTTTTTTTTTCTCTTCTGTAAACAGTTGCACTGCAAGAAAAACATTTCGCTCAATATCAAAACCTCAGAAAGTTGGACTCAGAATTCAAGCAGACAGATCAGTTTGAGAAAACAAGTGTTTATTAAATAAAGCGTGTGGCTGCTCGTCTGCTGCGGCGGGCTCACTGGAAACTCTGCAGCAGTAGAGGCTTAGGCCAGTGACATCAAAACTAAAACGGGGAATTTCAATGTGCATGAAAGCCTCCAACCTCACAAAGTTCACTCTGTGCCCCGAAGAAGGAGTGTTGTCCAGAGGTGCAGAACCCTGTTGTTTGTAACTAAGCCGAAACCAGAGATCCAGGAGAGAGGAGGAGCAACGTCTTGCAGCAGCCAGAGCACTTAGACGAACAAAAGAATCAAAGAGGGTAATCCAAGCCGTGGTCAGAAGTATGTTATATGACGTTCATATATGTATATGAACGTAAAGGGATAAGAAATAGAATAAATTCAGGGGTGCCCAGTGAAGGCCTAGGTACTATATGCACCGCCCGCCACTGCATTCTGTGGTAGGTCCTCTTCACATAGACGTACTGTACTCGAGTTAGGGACTTTTATGCCCCTGCCAAGAGTAATAACAAAAGGTTGCTTTTTTTTTTTGGACTGCAGTTGTGCACTGAAAAAGATAATGCAACGGTTTTTGGCATTTACGTAATCATATTTAGTTACGTAGTTACAAGTAACTTAGTTACTTGTCCTACCCTGCTAACATGAAACAATAGTGTTAAATTAACTAAATATGATTAAGTAAATGACAAAAACGTTTGTATTATTTTTTTTGTGTACAATCTCTTTGCAACCCCAATCTCATGATAATAACTTGCTTGAACATCTCCGCATTTTCTTAAACACTAAGTTTTATCTAGAATGTTTCAATATTTACTCTTAACATAGTGTATTGTGTATATACTACTTTAATTAACCAGAAAGTATTATTAATTTTCTTTTGCCCATGCAATTTCAACATACATGTTTGAAAGGCTTTTTGTGGTTTGAAGACCTTAATACATCCTTGATATTTAGTTCTGTGAAGCATTACCTTTTCAAGGCTGCAGCAAAATCTTCACCAATTCCATTTGTTCTTTCTATTTGACTTGAAGGTTAACTGCAAAAGTATCAACTTAAGTGGATCTTTTAAAATAAACTTTTTTGTATTTTATTCTGAAAGTTGGAAGAAACATTTTAAAATCTTTCTATCTAAAATAGCCCAATATCCAGGGATAAAATTTTGTAGCCAGTGTATGAAATCTTTGTTTGTCTTTAAAAGTAAAAAACTGTCAGTCATATGTTGGCCATGTCAACAATCGGACACTCTTTCCAGTACTGCTAGGTTTTGTGTGTTATTAATACTTTTATTTGTACATTTGTCCAAATAGGAGCTAATTGTGAGTATAAACACATTTTTAAGAGTTTTGTCAGAAGCCAGGTTGAAGTCACTGGAGTTGTCAAAAAAAAAAACATAGGGGCAACCATTGGGGGGTATTAGATACGGTCTGAGTACCCCAGTTCTCTGGATGTTGTTTGGCCGTGAGGTTGACATGCCTCCTCCATTCCTGTTGGTTGGGGACAGCCCCCCCTAGACTGGCAGACTGGGGTTGTGCTTCCCCTTTACAAGAAGCGGGATCAGAAGGTGCGTTCCAAGTACAAGGGATATCACTTTTTTCATCCTCCCTGGTTGAAAAGCTGTTCATTTCTCAGAACAGAAAAGTTAAAGCAACAGACAGTGTCTACTTCGATTTTCAACTGCCAGTTTCCAGCTTCTGTACAAGTCGGCATGCCTGCATTTTGAAACATTTATTAACAAACTTTTGCAATAAAATAAGCTCCATGTCTGGCTGAATCCCAGGTTCTCAGATATTCCAGTTGAAACAATGAACCAAAACATTTGGGCTGAGAGAATTGAATGAGAGAAAATCCATAGTGTTTCCATTCATTGTTTTTGAAAATAATAAAAAAAAATTTCTGCAGTATAATACTCTCATTCTCTGAATAGACTGGTTCCAATGCGTGTATGGAGTAAGGTTACGTAAGTCGAAAAATGTTAGTTTTATTTCAATTTTATGAAACATTGCAGTGTACCACATGAATCATGTCTGTCTTTTCATCAATTAAAAAGTGGATCTTTTTCTGCTGTCATAAATTGCGCGTGTTTGTGAGATAGCATTTAGGGTTAATGGCTGCTCATAGCTCTTCTGCTCCAAGTGCACACATGACGGCAAATGTCGGAGAACATGTTGTGTGTAAACCACCCAGAGTAACAACGACATAGTTGTCAAATAGGCTAAATGTAATGAAAGAAAACATGTGGCATCCTGGTAATGTCAAGCACGCAAACAAGCAACTGTCAAAAGGATTAATTAGACTCCTACACACCAGCTTAAGCAGAATGTCATGAATGTGGGTGTCTGAGTGCATGCACATCAACTCATCCTGATAGCTCAAAAACTAACAGCAAGAATTATCAATCCCAACTGTGTTTCTTTGAATAAATGAGCTCATGCATGTGAGTGTCATGGTGTTCCCATGTAATATATGTCTGGCTTGCTGCAGGCAGTCAGTTTCAGGTTGGTCTCATTACCAAGGTAATTCCTCCAGAGCAACAGCCCTGTAATGGCAGGAGATGGTAATGATCCTTTAATAGCTCTCCTCATTGCCCACTGGCCAGATCCTAAAACCCGATTTGCCTACTGTGCTCCGACTGAGCTAAGAAGATGAATAGAAAACTAACCATCATTATATCTGCCACAGAAATAAAATCTGAACACCCTTAATCTACTTCTTCAATCCCTCCTTTTTATTTAATTTTTAACATGAAGGTGTGTGCATGGAAAGTGTTCAGTGGCTGTCTTTTTTTGTAGTTGTGGTTTTATTCATAAGATAAACAGTACTATCTTTTTTTCCTTAAGCAGTACTTTTGAGATCAAACACACCTGCTTTGATTAATCTCAATTTTCCTAAAGTTTGTTGTGAAAAAAGATAAATTTTCTGAAGCTTTTTTACATATCCTCACATCACATACAAAGATTTTGATGCATTCTACCCAAATTAAGAAAAATATGTTTCTTTTCATTTATCTTGAAAACTAATTTGAAAAAAATCTGTGTTTTTGATATTCTGATTATCTTAAAAAAACATAAATGTATCATATTTGGGCAAAAATGATATATACATTAAGCAATCTTGGTTGTAGTATGAGTATAGTCTAAAATCTACCCTGTTACTCAGCATAGTTGTTGATTTCTGTTAATCCTCCATTACAGTAGATGAGAAACCATAACCTTCACATAACGACTACATATAAGCAATGCACAGATGAAAGCCAGTACAAAACTCGTGATACAGACAACCATCAGAGCAGATTAGCTTTAAAATTTGCAACAGTCACAAACATAAGGGTCACTTACCTTCTCTTAGTTCTCAGTCTTGGAAGAACCACAAAGTTAGGTTCAAGCCGGTTGACAGTAGCGCTTATGTTGCTGTCACTGGTCAGGAAATCCCAGAGAATATCTTCAGCCGAGTTATGATGATCTGTGGTCAGGCAGAGGGTTAGAACCGTGAAGACAATAGTAGATAGGAGGAAAAACCAGAATCCGTAGTCGGGGGCAAAGTCAAGGGTCAGAGTCAGGTGGTCAGAGGTTCAATGAAGCACCAGGATGAGGTCAAGAAACAGTTCCAGGATAGACAACCGGCAGGCAGAAAAACTGATCTGATCTGAGTCCGGCAGGGTCAGTCAGGTCAGACAGGGATCAGACAGCTTCAGAAACAGGGACAGATACTGTCACCAATGTTTGGAAATAATCTGGCACTGATGTTTCGTCTGAAGGCTGGTTATATACTGAGGTGCAGGTGGATCATATGAGTAGTAATGAAATTGGGGGCGGAGTAGTAGGTGTGTCTTGTGAGGAATGAGACCAGCATCATTGCTGAGATCATGACACAGGATGTCACAACATGAGAGAGTGAGGAGTTATTCTCAGAGAGCGATCTGTGAAGTTTGTTGCAGTTTTTTACTTCTTGAAGAGGGAAGAGTGATAAGCTGTACTGTCCCTCGATATTTTGGGGGTTTTTTTTAGACTCAAAGAAGATCACCATTTTACTTTATCCATTTTCTATCTTTCTGAACTAACATTGTATTTATCCTGTGTATCTAACTGTCTTATTGATTGTTTATGCCTGAGTCTGCCCCACCTATATGCACATTGTCTGACTGCAAATGGGACAGACTGGACTGTTTTCCCCTTTCAATTGAGAGATGGTATTTCCCTCAGAGCAAATTTCATTTACTTTGGAACTGCATCTTAACCCTTAACCTTTATTCTTTTCAGGTAAATTGTAGATGTAAGTTTAACCTTGTGTTAGTGGAACTCTTTTAGGTGTTAATAACTGCTTGAAATGAACCTGAGCCTCAAAGCCTTTTATGTCTATGTGATTTTGTTCACTTTTGTTTTTAGTAGCCTCAGTATATTACTTCAGATTGATTTAAATTTAGCTATAAGTCATCTGAATTCTCAAGAGAATATTTCCGTAGTTAGAATCCAAATTTGCCGCTGTCTGATTTCCCTGTTTGTCTGAGGGGAAACTTTTTGCTCAAAATATAGTTCAATTTCTCTAAAAAAGACAGTTGCAAAACAAATGAGAATCAATTTTGTCTGAAAACTGTAAATTGCGTGTGTAATGGCCTTTTAATTTCTAATGTATCATTTCTGTTGAAGTGATAGCTGCTCATATGGTAACCATTTGTTAGAATATTTCTTGAGAATGATGCTCACTTGTTTCATTCATCCAATCCAACTTTTGTTCAGATTCAAATCCTATGATTTCCAATCTCTTGTCTAAAAAAAATTATTTTAAAATACCAGCATTTTCAGTATGCAATTCAGAACAACAATGTATTGTATCAGATTATACATTAAGTTTTTATTGCCCTCTTCTGTAGATCAATTGAAGATCCTTTGTCTTTTCCCTATTTCTGTCCCTCTTTCCTTTTTGAAGCACACTTTAGTATTTTTTATTTAAAGAACCAATCCAAATCAGTCTTTAATCAGATGTTACTACAGTACATCAACCCACAAGTCCCACATTCTTTGGTGCCAGTTGTAAAAAATGTCACTATTAACATCTTCTGTTCTCATTCTCCCTCAGTACCACTAGACTGTTTTAAAAAAATAAACTGAAATGAATACACTTACTTAATTTAGCCTTGAGCAAAAAACAAAATTTACCAGGTTAACTCCTGTAAGGGGTTGGCCCTTTTTTCTTTCTATCGGTCAAACAGCTGTGTAACACAGTGGTCGATTATTAATTGGAAGTATAATTTTGTCTTCTAACTGTGCATTAATGCCTGGGAAGTCTTTGTGTTTTGCTGTGCATGCTTTTTATCCACAATGTGGTTAAATCACAGGGCCTGCTGTGTGTGTTTCTAACTTGTGTAGCCTCCTGAAGAGAAAGGGAAAGTGGAAAAGGGAGGGACGCTCATTCATCATTGTAACATAACAGTAGGACTGTTGATCCAAACACACTGTCCAGCAAAAAGAAACCACCTGGATTTATCTAACATAGGGGGTAATAGCCTCTTGTTGGAAAATGTATTCTCTATCTATTCAACTCTGGGAGAAACCAAAGCTGCAGTAAAGTTTATCGATGCCAAATGCATTAGCAGCGGCTAGACCCAAGAATGGATTTTGATGCACAGAAAGAAAATGAAAACCAAGGGGTATGGTGTGTTTTAGCAAACCACAAGGACAAACTGATCTCAGAGTCTTTTAGAGCTCTGACTCAAATTATTCTATACAGTCCTGTAAAGAATGATTTGTCCCCAAAAGATGTACCTTTTTCTTTAGCCATGCATCCATGTTCTAGACAATGAATTTGTTTTTATGTAAGTTGAACAAGGCTCGGGTAAATAGAATATGCAATAACAAAATAAGGATTTGAGTTGCAGTATTTGAAAGTAGATTTAAATACAGTACGTAAAAGAAAATTGCTATCCAAACCAAACTGGTGCCATGTAAAGTAATAACCCCCTTTTTAAATTATGGATATGCTATGAAAGCTTAGTTCAGTTTTTTCCGCCACACCCTGGCCTAAGAACTGCCAAAACTTTAGAATCAAGACATCAATTAAAATAACCTGCCTGATCATGATAATTTGTCAAAAACACACATTCATGTAAAAAAAAAAAAAATAATAATAATAATAAAAAAATAATTAAAGAACAAAAAACAAAGATTTTTACTTTAGACTATAAGTTTGAAAAGGTTATAAAACCTTACAGCGATCTAGGGCTTCAGTTTAGGTAAAAAATTAGCAGCTGTAAACCTACATGATCCATTTAAATATAAAATGTATTTAGATGTATGTCAGCTATTTTAGTTTGTGACAATTATATGAAATTATCTAACGCATCATAAAAATCACTAAATATCAAGAGAGGTTAACAGATAAGGTCGGAAAAGTAATGTCCTAAATCTATTTTGAAGTTATTGATACAGTAAAATAAGTAAAAGAAAAAACACACCATTACTTTTATTGGATAGATTTTAGTGCTTACCTGCCAAAAAATGCCCTTTATGCCCAAATATGTGCTACAGCCAAAAAACTAAATACATTCATACTAATTTTAGGAAGTAGGAAACAGCCAAAAAAATTAATATTTATTGCATCTGATAGTACTGTTTAAAATTGTCTTAAATTAGATGTATAAATAAAATCATACGTATTAGTGCAGCTACAGGAAGTCATTGTGGAAAATCCAAGGGATTTAAAAACTTCACTCCTTATCAGCAGGAAAAAAAATATGGAAAGATTTACTTAGATACACTATGTACAATTTCCATCAAACTATTCTTAGTAATTGTCATAGTTTTGGTTCTATTTATGGTTTGTCTTTGATTTTCCATTAGTTGTATTTCTATATTGTGTTATTCAAGTTATTTTTGATTGTATTTGAGTTCTGATGTATTTTTTGTCGCCCTCTGTTGCCTTCTTGTGTCAGTCTCCTTTTTCCTAGCTCCCTTCTAGATTCCTGTCCACACCTGCTCCTAATTACCTGATCAGTCTGCTCTTTGTTTCTGTCTCCCATATAATAATAATTGAACTTGCTTGATCTCATATTTGATAAATTTACCTCTGCATTTAACAGCAGTGGGCTGCCATTGTGCAGCACCCGGGGGGCAGTGTGGGGTTAAGGGTCTTGCTCATTTTTCTTTTTATATTAAATCTGCAAGAAACCACCTTCAGCCTCAGTCTCTGCATTTAGGTCCTCTTCAAACATCCACAAAACCTGAGAGTATTGATCAGATTAGCCTTGACCTTTTCATTAGTTGACTTTTTGTTTTAGTATGATATTAATATTTAGCAACTCTTAATTAGAGCAAATTAAGAAAACATGACATTAAAAAGACTAATGTACTGTATGCTAATCCTTGTAGGCCTCTCGTTAAATTAACTCAAGAAACCAACTATATCTATAGTTAGGGATATACTGAAAGTCTATAACAGGTTGATTGTGACTCTGTGGCTAAAGTGGTTTTACTTTCATGGACTGTGGGTTCTAGCTTGTTGTAAAAAAAAAAGTGTTATATAGATTTGGTTTACCATTTAACCTAACACAGGGGTGATATGGTAAAAGTGGGTAAAAAAAAAATTGTGATTAGGCTACTGCAAGAAACAGAACACTTAGTTTAAGGGGGTGTTTGTAAACAGTGAGTATACTGTAAAGTTTAATTAACTAATTAAAAAATATTTTTGGAGCATCTGTAAAGAAAAAAAGCATCTTAGACCTTGTGAATGACAGGCAAACTCTGTCTTGGATTATTTATTGTCAAAGAATCATTGAAATCTCAAAAGATTTCTTGCCTTGTCTCTGGATTTTCTAACAGTGCAGTGGGCAGTGATTAAAGATACAGTTATTTTGCTAACAAGATAAAAACAGCCCAAAACGTACCATGACTGTGCTGCCTGAGGCAAGAAGGAAGTGGTGATGGACTTCAGGTCTTATCAGCCCTTTCCATAGGAGATCCAGTGCATATAGGGTACATGGACAGGTCGAGTGTATTGATTTGTCAGGGAGAACACCTCCTGGAAGCAGATTGGTTTGAGGGTGTCAATGTTCAATCTGTTGTGTAAGTATGTGTGGCAGTAGGGGTGTGTGTGTGTTTGGAAAGCTCAGTGGTCTGCAGTTTCACCACACTTGCCTGCCAGCTTTTCTCTTCTTTTAATTAGAGAAAAAGCATCCACAACAAAGGTCACAAATGAAGGATTGGAACAGAAAGGAGTGTTTGCAATGTAAACTAACCTACCCCATTCAGCTTTAGGAAATATGCAAGGTTGCTTTGATTCTATTTATTTATACTTTAATTATTTATTTTTTTTCTTTATTTTTGGTCAAAAGTGCAGGGAACAAGAAAAATACATTACTGGTGGAGTTTATAGGTGAACACATCTCAGGGTTCAGGCTTTTAAATCAGTGGTTGCTCAGCTTTGTAAACATAAAAACAGAGAGAGCATCACTGTGTTGAAAGTTTTCTTGTGGGACCATGTAAAACTGCGTATCTGTGTTACAATAAACCATGGTTGGAAAGCTTGGATAAAGAAGCATTATTTAGAGGTTAGGAAAGAATCATTTCACATCTAACTGAAAGAATCAACATATGTAAGGGATATTCTGTCTGGTCATCTTTAGCTCTAGTTTTCTTGCATAAGGTAGACAGATCTTACTTTTTTTGACTTTGTGGAAAGAAAAAATACTAAGAGCTGGGGAATATTAATAAGCTATTTGGACTCCTGTTAAAAGAAAAAAAAAGCATCAACTGTACCGTTGACATCGGGAATGTTTGGTGGAAAAAAATGAAGAATTGTAAGAAAAACTAAGCTTCACTCAGTTTGAGGACTCAAAAGTGTTTCACATCAAATTCAGTCATTCACTCCTACAGACATTCACACTCTGATGGTGGTAAGCTACAGTGTCCCCAGAGCTGCCTTTGGGCAGACGTTAACTTCCAACCCTAGGTTTTTTGTTTTGTTTTGTTTTTTTGAATCAGCGGTACCAAAAAATGCATTTGTATTCTGCTAAAACAATAAAGATGTCTGGCCACATGTAGTCAATGAAAGAAAGTATTACCCGACAACCAATCTCATTCAGAGACAATTGTAATAAATATATCTTTTTATTGGCTATTAATATTGACAAATCGGCTTTTTGACACTAACTTGCTTGATTTTTTATTGTTTTTTTTTTATTTCTCAGTTTACATTGTTTGATATGCCTAATTAGCTTGAATAAAGATCAATGAATACATGACCAGGGACCATCACATAGGCAATAAATAAGATTAAAGAGTGGAATGATGTATTTTTACATTTTCGGAAAATTATAAGTTGTGTGCTGGATTTTGTTTTACAAAAACTAAGAGGAAAGTGAACTAAAGCACTCATTCAAAAGAAAAAATATTAAACTGTCTAAAAAAATATTATTAAATGATATTAAAAATAGTTAATCAAGTTATTTGTTTGGCATACGGTATAGTGCACTGCTAAGCTCAGCCTGTTACCCTAGTGACCCCTTATCAGAAGGTCTAATTAGCTTTTCAGTCATTGTTCAGTATTTTAGTTTTCTATTAGAACCATTTTACATATAAAATTTGAGAAAAGAAACCCATCCATAACGTTGTCTAGAGTTTGCTCAGACTAAACACTGACCGAAAAGTTGAAGCTCTTAGATAGCTCTAACTTAGTTGTGCAGTTAAACCCTTAATGAACAACAAAGAACTTTACACTTGACACACATGCTTGATATTTTTAGAACTATGCAGTTTTTTTTTATTACTTCCCCTTTTTTTCTTTTTATTTAAGGCAAGAAAAAAAGGACATAAACTCTAACTTCTCAGTCAATGTTTTCCAAGTTTAAAGTCTTGCTTTATTATGTATGTCTTGTTCTTTTGTTGCATTGGAAAATCAGTCTAAATTGACAATGAGTTTCACCATGCAAGCTGGTTAAGATAAAAACAAGTCACTTTGTAGAAAGGGGAAATCAGCAAATCAAATTGCAACAGAACTAATGCATTTAGGCATCTAATTGGTGATGCAGATGACTGACATTCAAACCAAGCATCAGAATGCGGAAGAAAGAGAATTTAATTTACTTTGAATATGGAATGATTGGTGGTGCCTTCCAGGCTGAACAGAGTATTTCAGAAACTGCTGATCTTCTGGGATTTTAATGCCATCCATCCCTCCAGCATAGAGAGGGTTGTTGGAAAAGAAACTATAAGACAAGCAGCGCTTGTCTGAACAAAAATCCTTCGTTGATGTCAGAGGAAAATATACAGACAGCTTCAAGAGGATAGAAAGGATAAAGCGCTTTAAATGTCATTTTTCTGAAATGACAATGAGTTAATTGACCTTAGATGCCCTCCTTAATCACTCTATCTCAATCCCAAAAACACAATTTTGGGTGGAATAGAACAGGAGATTAACATCATGGATATGTAGTTCACAGCTTTACATCTGTGTAATGCTATCAGGTCAATATGCACAAAAATCCCGGACATTTTTTTTTCAGAGATCTTGTTGGGGCTAAATCTCAATAATTAAGGCAATTCATAAGGAAAATGTTTTGTTCAGCCCAGTATTAAGGTAAATATATAAGGGCATAGTCACATTGTATAACAGTTATTTTTTATTTACTCACCATTTACTCAGTATTTAAAATCACCCTGGTTGCATACAGTAGTAGCCATTCAAAGTGTCCCCACTTTCCTTGATGGGCCCTTGGCTGACCCCCTACAAATCCTTTTAAAAACATCTATCTTTGTATTAAAATATTCTTTCTGTCATGATTTGTGGACATTACCATCTAAAGAGAAGCGCCATCTCATGGTCAGAACCCTCTAACAGTGAAGTCAGAGTAAAAAAATATGCATGCCTAGGGCAAGGAGGGGTTCACTCCAGTGGGTGGAAGTTGGAGGGGATTCTGCTTGGAGTTGCAGTGAAGGACATCGATAGCTGGGTTCTTACCTCGATGCTGTGTCCATCTGGCTTTCTGATAGTTCTGCCACACTGCCAGCACACTACACACACGTCTGTTTATGTCTCCTAATTGTGCCAGGTGCTGGAATTCTATTTGGTCTCAAAGAGGACTATCTGAACACTATCAAGGACGTTTGGCAAATATAACCTAACATTATCATAATGAAATGGTTTCTGGTCATATAACCATGCACCTTTAATAAAGGGAATGGTGAGTTTATTACTTTACAGCGTCTCTTTAGTTTCCTGGAGAAACTTCACAAATGATGTATGAAGACATCAGTCTAGTCACTGGTGCTCAATACAAATTTGAAACAGGAAAAATATCTAAAGGTTAGAATTCATTTGTTCAGGAGCTTCGTCACAAACCAACAGCTTTACACAATTTCTTTGTTGCTGCTGATATTTCAGCCCAAATAGCTGTCTTTCACTTTACAAACAGCAGCTGTCTTCCAGCCAATTTATAAGTCCTGGTGCAACAGTTATGCTAGAAGAAAAGACAAATTGAGGACTTTGCACATTAGGCTGCATTTTGCCCATGACTTTGTCACAGATGGCAGCCCTCAAGGAAGCTACATAAAGGCAAAATCATGTGCAAACAGTGGAAAATAAGCATACTGCCCCAAATCTGTTTTTTCTTACAAATGGTCTAAGAATAAGGCTCATATCAGGTAAATAATAGATATGAAATGGACTGGGATTACAGGAAATTCACTTAAATTAAGCTTTTTCTTGACCCTGGTAGGATGTATTAGTGTGTTATCAGGAAATGTAATACTGATAATATCATGGTTATTTCTCATCAACTGCATGGCATTATGAATTTTGTTTGTTTGCATTGAGATAAATGATGAAAATACACAGAGGGCATTTGCATTAGGACAGCAAATGTTACTTCTGCATGACATTATTTTTTTATACTGTATGATCACCTGACCATCTAGAGATTGAAACCCAATCTTTCATCCACATTAGATGCCTATAGGTTCCCCTGAGCTGTAAAATATTTATAAGAAGAATTACTCATAAAGTGTGTTGGACTTCCCTGGAAGCCTAAATGTTGAAGGAAACTTCATTTTTTGTGAAAGGAGAACCTGCAAAGTATAACATGAAGTTCATTGTTACAGGCTTTGCACAACACTGTAAATTCTGCTCCAGTGGTAAATAACAGTGGTGTGGACAGCTTCAGTGCTCATGCTGTTGTTTAACTGTAGATAATATCATGATGGAGATTGCATTTGGTATACTACAGATGCTTAAAAAACACAATGCAGCCATGAATCTTCATTCACTCAAAGCAAGTCAGATATATCAGTATTTACATTTGTATGTATAGATGGAGAAACCAGTTGCCCTTCATGGACCTAGGAGAGTTGTCATCAGTATTTTTCTAATCAAAGAATCTGTCCCTGCAAATAAACTCTCTAATGTCAGTATGTTGCCTGAAAAAGATATATACTGTACCCTATTTAAACTAGTCTTTTGAAACCGTGCCAAAAACAGTGCGAGCATGGTAACCAACATAACTGTTCAAAAGTAAATGGAACGCAACTGAACTGAACAGTGCCAGACACAACCAAACCGCGCTAAATCTAGTACGAGTTCAACAGTAGGGCCCGGCACGGTCCATCTGTTGCTCAGTTCTCTGATAACGAAGATCAAATGAATAGACAGAGTAATCTCCTATTTATAATCCGCTGAGTAATTTTTCAGGCTTTGCAATTCCTTCACCTCTTCACAATAGGGACTGCTTTTCAGCCAATAAACAATAAATGGCAAGAATGATTATGCCAAGAACAAGAAGGATACCTTCTTCGCCTGATGTTCCACAAACGAGGAAATATCACTAATTTAAACGAACATAAGTTCCTGAATGTTATGGGTGCCACCATTTTTGTTTGCGTAATTCCCTTGAGGCTGTAGTGTTGTGAACTGCCAATGGGGGGATGAGGAACCATGCTAGTGTGATGTGTAAATGTTCATAAGAACCAAGCTCGGCACAGTTAACTGATCCAAGCTCTGTCAAAACGCAGTACGGATCGGTTTCAGTGGTGTAGTGTAAATGGGGCAACATCAACCTAAACTCTCCCGACCAAAACCAGAAAGCCGGGACCATTTTCTAGTATTTAATATTTAATGTTACTGATTTGTTACTGATTTGGATTTGATTTTGGATTTCTATGTCTACTTCCGCTGGTGGCATCATAATTTTTTTAACAATGCCAAAACAGACATGGCGACATTGTTGTTGTTGACAGTAAAAAACTGTGAGGACCCTCATAAGGTGTGTACTTGTTCTTGGGAAGCACTAACTTGCATATGCCTGTTTTTAAACTTTGAATGAAGTAAAGTGAAGCTTAAATTTCCTTTACCATCCAGTGGAAAGAATCACATTCTCACCGTCTTTGGGGACTAATGAAATGGTTCTGGCAAAGCGCAACCAACACCATTCAAAGATCAGATTAGGGGTCAACAGATGACATGTATTCAGCACAATATTAGTGGTAAACAGCCCTTTAAGCCAGTGGTCCCCAACCTATCCTAAGACCACTACCCTATATATTATTAATGTGTTTCTGGTTCAGTACACCTGATTCAGATGATTACATGATCTCTTTAGCAGTCATCAAGTACTGCAGAAGTTTCCTAATCACCCAATCGTGAGGCAGCAAGGAGACACCTAATACATGAAAGGCAGGGATGGTTTAAGCCACCACTTTGAGCCAACACTGAATAGCTTTATATTGTGGATAGATTTCCTATTTAATATACTTCAAATGATATGACAAAATAATAACAGCTAGCATGACTTTTTACTTTTCCCATGAGGTTGGTTAATTTTTTACCTTACTTCGAAGGTTTTACAGAAGAAAATAAACCGTTCCTCTGCCACAGTTCCACCTCTTTGCTTTCCTGGGTGTCTTATCTACAGCATCAGCACAACACTATATGTGCTCTCTGATGTCCTAAATTAAACACAAAGGAGTTGCTTTGAAAGCGTCAGCATCATTAACAGAAGAATAATTACCGTGCACTCTGAGCTTCAGTGTTCTTCGGCAGCAATGTAACCACCATTCTTGGGTTCTTTTGTTCATTCCGCCTCATTGAATTATACCCCCTCCCTCTTGTTTGCAACCTTTTCTATTTTTCACTGATCTTTTTTTTTTATGTGCCTCATATCCTGCCCTTTCCCTCAAAACTCTGTTTTAAAGTCCTTACAATCCCTCACTGTGTGTCATCAAGCTAAGAAATTAAGTCTCTCTGTGACTACCTCTGTCTTTTATTGAGTCTTTTTTTTTTACCTCTGTTCCCCACTGTCCACTTTCATTGTCTCCCTCATAGTCTATAGCTCTTTTTTAGGTTTAGAAATTGGATGACATGTGGAGAGTTGTGGATTAAAGTGAATGTCAATCACCTTCTTTTCTATTCTCTCTCCTTCAGGCTATGCTCCCTGGTGGCACGACATACCTGTAGGGATTTTTCATTTTCTCTCTGTCTTTCTTTTGTCTTCTTCTCTCTCATCCATAACCACTGTCACATACACAGGACCGTATGCTAATTGCATTTCGCAAGCAACTTTACCCAAACACCTAGTCAATTTTTCACCCCTACTTAGGAAAAATGTCGTCTTTTTATTTTTTGTTTTGTGCTTTGTTAAAGTTCTTTCAGAATCCACTTCTCATATGGGTTTCTCTTTTTCTCGTACTTAGGTGTCTACACTTCCTCCTCCCTCTCTCCCCTCCCTATCTTGTTATACCTGAGGCCTGTGGAAACAAGGGGAAAATCTCTCCTCCTTTTATGTGATAAAAATCACAGAGCTGTGGCTGTATCCAAAGCCACTAAGCCTTTGAAAGGAAAACAGCTTTGTGAAAGGGAGTGACTGGCAGCTTGAGTCGCAGTAGAAGTGGCAAATAAAAGACAAGCACCTTTTTTTTTTATCTCCACGAGGTAGACGACAGAAATAGCAGATCACATAAACTGACCTCTTAATGGCAACCATTTTCATTAGCACTCAGGATAAGGTAGTGGTGGTTCAGTGGCTGGAGGGACTTTTCTTGTTAAGAAGAGAGCATACAACCCTTTTTTCTTGTAAGTCAAAGTGCAGATGAGAGAGAAGCAGCTTTAGGGCCTGGCATCAATCAGAGCGAAAGGGAACCAGTTCATCAACTCAAAATTTGACTATAGCACCAAATGGTGCTGACATTTACATAGAGGATATAATCTACCATTCAGATTAAATTAACTTCAAGTGTAATTCAAATTCTAACTTATATCTTATCTCAATGCAACACCGCACAACTTCTATCCAAGTATTAGCTTTATTCAAGAAATATATTAAATCATTTTTCTATTCAATATACAGCACTTGCATGTATCAATGCTCTTTATTTGCTGCCTTTCTTAAAACTCGCAATTGTAACTTGAGAGGGTTGGATCTGTCACTGACTGGGTCATGTGACACAGAGCACCGCCTTATAGCACTCAGAGCCCCTCTAAAACATGAGCGGTAAATAAGCTAAAAGGTTTTGTTAGCCAATAAAAAAGATATCTGATCAGACATATTTGTGGTTCTCAGATGTAGGATTTAATCTAGTGGGATGAATGTGGCGTTGTCTTTACAAGTACAGTAACTCCATGACTACTCAAGCTGATGGTTCAAAGTGATTTGCAACCAGATTTAACACAGAGAGAGACTGTTCAACTTTGTGAGGGTGCAGTGTAGCCAGCTGCTTCCAGGTGTGCTTATCCTGGAAGATATAGGTCAGGAGCTCCTAGTGGGGAAAACTTACAGTTTTGCTTTGAATGTGTCTAAACAGAATTATAGGAAAATATGTAGATACCTTTAAATCTTGGTGGGAACCAGTGATACATTCTTAGACCAACACAACCAACACAGTTATGTCTGGGATCAACACACACTAGATCACACATTTGAATTGAAAGAAAAAATATAAAAAAATTAAAAGAAAAAGAAGAAATTGCAACCAGTGTAAAGTATACTCTCCAGGATGGGGAGGTCTTTTCTTAATCCCCATAACATTCATTAAAACCACTGTCTTCAGAAGTCACATAATTAGTCAGGCGCTACATTTTTTTCATTTAACCCGAATATAAATACAACTGTTCTGTGAATGCTTTGGGTGTTTAATTGAGAAGAGGGAGATAACATACTGCATCATACTTATTACAACCTAATAAAATGCTTTGTAAGAAAGTTGAGGAGAGGCTTAAAAGAGGGGCTGATTCTAAACCAATATTCCAAGTATTAAACCCCATCACACTATTCCAGCCTACTCTCTGTCAAAAAAGAAAAGAAAAAAAACTAAAGTATGGCACATGGTAAACCTACCAAGAGAAGACAATCCACTTAAACTGAGAACCGAGAGAGGTTTGATAAGATAGGGTGACCATATTTTCATTTGGGAAAACCAGGACACCTTGGAGCGGGGGGGGGGG
>NW_015150513.1:115485-118628 GCF_000732505.1 Cyprinodon variegatus
ATGCCACCCTATAATGGGGATGAAGTCTGGAGGAGTACTGAAGTTTTTTTACTTTGAACCCCCTTTTATACTAAAACGCTGCCAATACGCCATTTCAATCTGAAAAGCTCACACGAACAGAAAAGACAATTAGGAGAAATTTATTGATACAATTACTTTGTCTTTGGCGCTCAGACATCGGCAAGAAACATAGTGCTTAATTTTGATAGATACGCATGAACAGGAGCAAAGAATAGGGCTGTTTCCCCCCAGGCCTGAAACTGGTGGTGGAGGGGAGATAGATGAAGTTGGTCAGTCTGTAGACTGCTGGTTGGTGAGACGGTATGCTGAGCTTTATGGGGAGATCCAGTGGATTGCGTGAGCTGATACTAGAGCTTCACTCAGGGACCTGGAAGATGGAAGTCCAGTTGGATAACAGGTTGAGAGAACCTGTCCATGATGAGCAAGCATGAAGCGACATTAGAGAGGAAAAACTCCCCATTGGTAAGAAACCTCTAGCAGAACCAGACTCAACATGGCGGTCTTCTGCCGGACAGGTTGAGATGAGAGAGCGGATGCAGTAAGAATCCAGGAAGAATGACACTCTGATGAAGATTTAGCTACGACGGTGGAGGAGGGGCTGGAGGTTGGTTGAAACTTAGTCATCTGAATCAAGTCACACAGTGCATCCACCACCTGCTCACATGAGCAGACAAGTGCGGATTGGAGGCCTTTAAGATGAACTTTGGATGGCGATTGGCTTTCGTGCAGGTGTGGTTCAAAGCCGATTGGCTGTGTCGCAGGTGGATGTAGAAGAGCAAAGAGTTTCTTCAGTTGAAATTCCACCTAGGCTCCATTAAACAGTAGGTGTAATTTAGAAACATGTTCAGTGGTCTTCAAATATGTTGATATGTGTTGGAGATAAATTCTTCATAAGTTACGCATAAGTTATACACAAGTTACTCATGCTTTAGGTTTTGGATAAACTATACACCACGACTTATGAGTAACTTACAATTAACGTATGTCAAATCATCAAATAACTGAACTGCAACTTATGGCCCACATATGAGCATACGCTGGCATACGTCTAGACATTTTAAGCATGCTCAAAATTTCTCGACGTATTTGCCGTATGTCAACATTTACCAGCATGCTTCAGCATACTTCAGTGTCCCAAAACTGACCCATAACTTATCCAGCGTTTTTGCCAGATTTTTCTTACATCAAGCATAAGCTGGCTAAATCTTCAAGGTGTGACAGGGCTTCAGTCAGTGTCCTCCCACAAACCCTTTAAGGCCTTCACAGGACAGGCATAATCATCCAGGAATTGCATCCTGCATGGGTGACGATACAGAATTTTAGGGGTTGCAGGGAAGTAGACCAACCCCTTCCCCCCTTCGAGATTTTAACATTGTGAAAATCATTTTTCCTTTTTCTAATCCACATGATTTGTGTAGTTCTAGCAAATGAAATGGCAATTAAAGGTATAATAGAATTTGTTTTTACCTAGACAAAATGTGCAATTAAATATTTTGTTATGTTTTATATTTTTTCAACTTATAAAGGTAGGTTAACTGAACATTTGCGAAGTAGAAGGAAGTGCAAAAAGGAAGGGGATGAGAGATAGAGAAGTAGTAATGTATCATGCTGGCAGAGGTCAGGGAAGAGCAGGCTGTGTAATTAACTATAGAGGAATCAGGTAATCATGCAACTAATACACTGTTTCAGTAGATAATTAGTCACGCTATAGTACCAGGATGTTTCATATATAAATAAATATATATAGAACATGTATCTATGGGAGTTGTGTTGGAAGACTGACTCAGTAATGAAAGACAATGACGTTTTTGTGACCAGTGCAGTGATACTTCGGTTATCTACACAGATACAGATAGAGAAATGCATTTTTAAAAACCTCCAGGTTTTAGCTAAAGTTTTGATTTTTCTTAAGTTCTACATTTTCTGTATAAGATAAATCATCTTTGTAACGATTCCCCCACTGAATTCTTAGCAGAAAAGAGGGTAATAAATGCTAATCATGGTAACTCATGCTGCTACCTGTTATTCATTAAAGGACACACTTTTGTCCACTAAACATTTTTCATTATGAACATTTCTTCTGTCTTTTTTTATTAATCCAACTCTTGCTTTAGCTTCATTATTGATTTATTTACTCTCCATGCTACTTTATCTTTTTTTTCTATTTGGTAATTTGACGCAAAGAGGAAACTGTCTCTGCTTACCTCCCTTGTTTTCTTGTTTCTTTTTCCTCAGTGTCCTCTACTCCCCAGTGAATTCTAACATGTGCTAATGTGGGCCTAATTACTGCTCATTGCCTTTTCAGTGGGCAGAGGAAAAAAGAGAAAAATCTTGATGAAACAAACTCGTCTTCCAGCAAAGACAGATGACTCAGTATTGTCTGGGGTTTGAAAAGTCATTGTTTATCATTCTCAGCCTGTTTTATGCACTGCTAACACACATCCTGGCATCAGGAATAGTAATTAATCTACAATTAGCAGTAAAAAAAAAAAAGTCAAATTTGTTAATACTTTAATTATCCCTTGTCAAATAAAAGGAGCTGGGTTGGAAAATGACTTATTCAGCATTTACCTTGTTTGACTCCTTGCAATCTCTTGAAGTAGGCAAAATGTTTTTTATTTACTGTCTGCATTTGAAATGGTCAAGAACATAAAATCATTTTACATACTGTATTTTTCAGACTATAAATCAAACTTTTTTTCATGATTTGGCTGGCCATGCGACTTTTACTCTGGGGTGACAGATATACGTTTTTTTACCAGACAAAACAAATTAGGATTAGAACAACTACGACTGAATAGAAATATGCCACCCAAAATAAATTCATATACTGCTGAATTCAAGCTGAAAGTAATTAAATATTCAGTGAAAAATGGCCATAAGGAAGCTGAACGGCAATTTGGATGCTGTGAAAAACTGGTTAGGGACTTGAGAAAAACAGAGGAAAAGTTGATGGTTATGAAAAAAAACAAAAAAAGCTAACCGAGGGCTAAAGGCTAGATGGCCACATCTAGAGGAAGATATGTAAAAATGGGTCCCCTAATAACGTGCTGCGGGTCGAGGCCTGTGAATTGTGCAACTGGTGCGTTATCATATTTCAGATGCTCATTCATGAAATAAAA
>NW_015150513.1:118692-122287 GCF_000732505.1 Cyprinodon variegatus
CGTAAATGTTTTTTTCGTCTTCATAATGCATTTTTTGGCTGATGCAACTTAAACTCCAGAGCGATGTATAGTCCAAAAAATACCGTACATTAGAATACGCACCCCTGTGAGGCTCATTGATCTTTAAGCTGATATTAGAAGCACTTTTCATTAAGCCCAAATTTCTAAAAACATGTTTCATTTCTATTGGTATGACGGAGGTCTTTTGGTGATAAAAGGCATCATAATCAACCACAAAAAAAGTTTAAAACATAAGTCTGAGTGTAATTGTTCAACGTTATGTGTTTCACACAGATCACTGATATAAACATACCCACCTGGATGTTGCCTTCACTGCCCCCACAAAATTTTGTTTTGTATCTGTGTTACTTCTTTGTTACGAGTTTATTTGCAATCTCAAACTCTATAAAGGATAGCATGAAATTTTTTATGAATGGTTTCCCTCCTCTTAGCCATTGTGATTCTTTTCTTTTACTTCTCCTAACTAATAATAGCGCCTTTGATGCAAAAGGCCTCAGATGCTGCATCCCCCCCATGTCTTATGTATGTGTTTTTGTATTTTCGTGGACATGCTGTACCAAAACTCAATCTCACCCTACTGGAGTTCTTCTCCAGTCTGGGTAAAAAATAGAGCTATTCTGTGTCTGATTCACCTGGTAAATGAAGTCACGGCAACAAATACCCTTTTCATCACTATTCTTATTTAGTAAATATATGAGTGTACAAATTCAAAGCCAAGAAAAAAACAGTCTATACATATATCTAACTCTGCAGTAATACACACCGAGTAAAATAAGTATAATATTAATACTCTCCTTAGGGAAGACATTTCTAATAACATATTGACAACAAGTGCCCTTGGGATGTCAAGAAATAAAAGGTTCTGTGTAATAAAGTGGAATGACATTCAGAAGCATTAAACAACCTTACCAAACGTATCAATACTTTGTAGAATGGCCATATTAAATAGGTAATGACATCTTTAAAACATCCAATGAGTGAAGCCTGCATGCAGTACTCCAGTTGGAGTTTTAAAAGATATCAACAAGCTGTTTTAATTATTTATGTTTATGGGGAGGAAAAGTTCTTTGCTCTCTGGTGTGAACTTATCTCTATAGATTTTTAAATTGATTCAGATCTTCAACTGATTGAACATTCTAGCTTTATTTTCTTTCACCAAGACTTTTTTTCTCTTTAGATTTTTCAAACTGTGTGTTTGGGATCACACTCTTGTCCACCTTAGTTTCACCTTTAGATCCCTATCAAGAATGTGTCAGTACGTTTCTGCATTACTCCTCCTTTCAATTATATCAAGAATGGGTGCACCTTATGCTGAGCGACAGGCCTATTTCATGATGTTCTCACCAACAAACATTGCTGTTTTTAATGTTGTGTTCGGGGTTATTCGTAGTTTGGTGCACTTTTTAAATAAGCTACATACAAGAACTATCTCTACAGAGGTGGTGTCTCTGCAGTGAGCTGGTGTATTGACAAAAAGTGGTTGAGCAGATTACCAAAGGGTTTTTACGAAAGTATGTCTTCATAAATAGAATAGAATAAACCTTTGTTGTTACACAGGGCGGATATTGTGGTTTTACAGCAGAAAGTAAAATCAGCAAAGGGAAATATACAATACAGTTCATTCAAAGATTACAGATAAACTAACTCTGCAGGGTGTGGGGCCAGCACAAGCATCCTACAGTATGAACCCAGGTCTTGGTCCTCGATATGGCTTTCACAGGTTCAAGTCAGCGCCTGTTAATGGAGCTGAATGTGTTGATAAAAAAAAAAGAAAAAGAATAAAAGGATGCAGGATGTTAAACTCACAATTACTAAAGCTAAAGGGTGCCTCTTGCAGTCGGAAACACACAAACATCTTTCCCATTCACAAAGGCACAAATCGCATCCTTTAGCTCATTTTTCAGACAGATATAGAGGGTATTCCAGCTAACAACCAGCACAGCCATGTCTGCTTTACTTCAGCCACTTCTGGTTTTTGTGTTGATGTCACACATCTCTGCATTTCATTGGTCCAAAACATTTCTGTATTGAGGCTAATGCATCTGCTGGCTTCTTACAAGCAAGCCGGAGGTATTTTCAGGAAATTGTATTTTCAAAAATCTCATGATAATTCATCTTGATTGCAAGGTAAACACACTGTAAGAAAAATGTGACTAAGCGCTGCTTCAAATTCAGTTTCAATTGAGTTTGATTTCATTTCACATAAATGCATATTTAGTCAGGGCAATTCAAATTTATTTTCTGATTGCACAAGTTTATTAATGTAATATTCCTATACTGAATCAGTGCTCAAAATTAAGCCATAATGGATAGAGCCAAGAAACCATGCAGTTTCCTGTTCCTCAATTGCAATGTCTAACTTTGGCTATTACATATGTTATGTAATACAAAATCAAAAAGTGCAACGACTGCGATTTGTTTCTTTAATCCATTAAAACTGCAGTGAACAAAATCTATTGTTTTGAAACCGAGTCTAGCATAATTGTTGTTTGATTTCAGTCAGACTTAATCCCTTTTTCTTTGATTGTTTTCTACCAGACATAAAAAGGTACCCATCTGTGTCTCTTCATCGACACCAAAAAAAAGAAAAGCACATGTTTATTGAAAATTAGGAAGAAAACAAAAGCACTTGCTCAAGATGGAAAAATATACGTTGTAATATTCTGGGCAAAGAAAAAAGATTGCATTTGCAATATAAAATCTGTTTTAACGCATAGATTTAATGAAACAGTAATGGATCCTCTCATAAGTTCTCTGAGCTCTAATCTAGAAAAATAAGATAATCTTCTTCAGAGTGGGATATTTTCATCTAACTGAACGCTTTTCATAATCCATTTTTGTGAAGATGTTGAGAACAGCTGCTTCAAAATGAAAGCCTATTCCAGCCCAAAGTAAAGTCATGTTACAGCCTTGAGACAAGGCCTTGGCAGCATGAAAGATGTTAGTACATATATGTCTTTAAAAAAGACATTTGTGAGGCTTATGACAAGCTCGTGATGACAGAGTATACTGAAAACATATATATATATATATATATATATATATATATATATATATATATATATATATATATATATATATATATACCTCTGCAGGATGTGGCACTGGCATGTTTTGCATTTGGGGAAAAAAATCACACATGCACAACCAACCAAGAAAATTCATCAGACATCAAAGTGAAAACACCAACAGCTGCTTTAGCTAAGGGTGGCTTCTTGGCAGAGTACATAAAGGGCAGGAAGCAATTCATGTTTCATACATGTTTGGCATAGGGACTCTTAATACCTTTGCAAAACACTTTTTTCCCTATCAGTTGGAAATACAACCAGGCCAAAACTACACAGTTTGATACAAGCATAACTACAAACCTGCTGTGCAGTTGAGTTTTATATATTTATAGATGTGGTATTTGTAGTGTGTTGGGGCACTCGTGGCCTTTATTTGAAACTCAGCAGACAGGAAATGGGTTGAGGAGGGAAGATATGGGGGGGAAACAACAGTCACAAATTAGATGTCTGTGAATTCTTTGAAGTGCAGAGCAATTGGATGTTCTGTCCTGTGTCATATATATATA
>NW_015150513.1:122297-141398 GCF_000732505.1 Cyprinodon variegatus
TATATATATATATATATATATATATATATATATATATAGATATATATATATACATAACGGGGTAATGTTCTCATTCTGTGTTTTGAGTAATTGATCATTTAAAGGTTTGCGTCCTGTTTACAGAAAATATGTCAAAGTTTAAGGAGATCAGAGGGTTTCCAGGTTTTTCCAAAAAATTGGTCTTATGGCTGCTGTAGTTTCACAGAATTACTCACACATTCTCTTCTAGGGCGTTGATGTCAATTTTCTTGTTTGATTCCTTAATGCTGCACTCAGTTCTGGAAAAAGAAAAATCTTGTTACACTTGCAGTTGTTTTTGGCTCAAACCGATTTGGTAAGCACAATATAATTAGATGGCAGCTGTCCTCATATCCCATGAGGGGTGGCAAGTACGCATGACAGTTGCTCCTCTATGACTGCTAAATGCTCTTCAGCTATTTTTTCCATTCACTCGGCTCTCACCACCAGGCCCTGTCATATTCTCTAAACCATTTTTTCGATTTCTTGTCCCCTTTTTGAATGCCAGTGTTACACTAATTTGTTTATTCTGTCTAATTAGTAGTTTCCTCTACAACAAATGTGGCCATTAAAACTTTCTCTTCAGAACATTCCCTCCCTGATGCACATTCGTTTTCAAAGTGACCCGCTTTTTCATCGGTTTAGGATGTTGGTCCATAGAGGTTCATAAGAAAGATGTTCATACTTGCTCCTTTTTCCTTTTACTCCATGTCACTATAACAGATCTCCGTTGTGTTTTTATGATGTAGGAAGATATGCTGCCTTGATAAATACAAGTTCAGAATTGTTTTTTGAAGCTCTGGATACTCACGGTTTCTGCAAAATGCATAGCTTAGCTTTAATCTTAGGTACAGGGTTAAAGAAGTATAACTTTGTGAATTTAAGTCACATATAATTTGCCATACTTAAGTGCCTACAGTCCCAGGCAGTTAATGAAGCCTGTGTTTTTAAGTTAGGGGTAGTTAAATAAAAACCTTTTTCATGGAGAGTGAGCTCGTAGATAAACCTGTAATAAAATTATTTTATTCAACTGATCTGAATATAATAAAGCAGTTTCAGGATGATAATACTTTTACAGTAGTAACCATTCAGAATTTCCCCACTTTACTTGATAGGCCCCTGGCTGGTCCTTGGCTGGTCAACTAAAATTCCTTTTTAAACATCAATCTTTCTACTTAAAAAGTCTTTCTGTCATGATTTTTGGTCATAAAGATCGAAAGAGAAGTGTCATCTCAGCGCAATCCTGTGAAATGTTGGAGTCAGGGTAAAAAAATATGTTGGGTTCATGGAGGGGATTTTGCTGGGAGTTGCAGGGGAGTGGGCTACCATTCAGCTGGCATTTGACTGGGAAGGGAAATTTGAATGGCTGCTACTGGACGTGTTTGTGGTCACAATGAAATTAAAAATAGTGTAGTGGATATGTTGATAAAGATTGTTACGTTTAAGATTTTTCATCAAATGTTAAGACCTTTCAGGCGTCCAGAAAACTTGTAACACATGCTACCTACGTATCAGTTCAACCATTTTTTTAAAGCTTATTTAATAAAATCAAAGGTAACATCCATGCTACTGTTGGTTGATTCTATAGACATTAGAACATAGAGGTGAACCTAACCAGGCATGAGGTGCATTTCTATCTTATTTTATTCCAATGTGTATTTTGAAGAAAAGAAAAGCTTGATGGAAATCGCAGCATTTGTAAAGAATGACCTCAAATTCACCAAAAGACTCGCTTCAGGTTGTTTTTGGCTTTTGCAGAAAATTGTTAATTTGCAAAACGGGAGATGGAAATACATTTTTTTTCAATCAACTCTGATGTAGCAAACTTTTACCTCACATGACTGGTCGGCGCTTTCTGCTGTCGGCGTCATCCCAAATGTTTCTATTATGCGCGTAGACAGATGGAAGCAATATACCCATCACTACCTGATATGTTAACTCAAGAACAACTTGCCTGAGTTAATAGCAAGACATTAATTAAAACTTTGCTCCATTACTGATCTGGGGTCAGTAATTCTTCCTGTTTATTACAGCCATGTGTGACAATGTATATGGACGACAATATATGATGACATTATGCTTTGTGTTGCTTGGTTAATGTGCTTTTAACCAAATGGAAAAACTGTAAATTCACATTTTGTTTTTAAAATTTTAAAAGTTTGCTTAGAATTTTGGTTGCGCAGTCCAAGTTTGATGGTAGCCTCTTCATGCTGTGTGGGTGTGTTGCCTCTGTAGGTACTTCTAATTGGTCCGAGGAATGAAAAAGCTAAGTTAAATATAGGTTATACATACAAGAGAAGGAAGAAAAAAAAAATTTATATAATTTTACTGAAATTAGTTAAAGCAAAAATGAATGCTCCCCTCAACCACAACCCTGTTTTTAAAGGGATAGTTAATGTTTTTGGACATGGAGTTGTGTGAAACATTCAACATCTGTAGCTGAGATAAAATAGTGTCCCTTCTGTCAATGAATGATCAAAGAACACTGTCCCCCCTTTCCTCTATTGTCCATATTGGATCCTTCTGCCAGCTGTAGATGAGCTGTTTGATTAATTTCCGTTTACAGGAAGTGCCTTCTACACTGGCAGCTTAATAGCGCCAAAAAATAGTTCTATTTGATAATAAGGTCTGACATAGTGAATGAATGTTTTAGAATTTTTTAAGCAGTTCAACAAAATGCAGACATATTTTTAAAACATGGTCTTAAAAACCTTAGATTAATTGTTGCTACGTAAGGTACAGGAACTCCTCTTTCTCTGGTACTTTACTGGCTGGTTCTCATATCAGGAGGCTTGGTGACAGTAGGGACACTGTTGCAGCTCAGCTACAGATGGGATAGTTTTTGTCAAAAAACTTGAACTATCCATTTATTAGAAAGTCCTATAGACTGGGAATCAACAACTTGTTAATATACTACTGTATATGTTTATTTATTCTTCAAAAACAACTTTTTTAGAGTTTGGATGATAGTTGTCCCTTCGGAAATCCCCATACAGTAGGTGTTTTGACTGGGTTGGGATTGGGTGTCAAAAGTCACACTAATCATATGAAGATCATGTTTTACTGTAAAAGTGCGTCTAACCCTGACCATTTCCATATCAGGCAAATTTGAAGCCATCATGGCAAAAGAAATGTAATTTTTGTCTCCTTACTCCAGAGTTCCAGTGCTTTTCATCGGTTTCAGCATGGGCTCTTACAAATTCTAGGCATACTTTTTTTTGCCTCGGTTTAAGTACAGCCTTCATTTATAGACAATACACATCCATTCCCTAGCAGTGTGTGCTTGCTGCCCCTGGAAATAGTTTCTCCAATTTGGCTTTCTGATTCTGTTGCTAACTATTATTAACCTGCCTGGTGATTTTCTTATCCATTCTCATCAGAAGATGCTCCTGTTGAGATGCTGACTTCCCTGCACTACCTTCACACTGTGAGTTTGTTGCACTTTCAGCTTTCTTTAACCTTTGGATCACTTTTGCTGAGTATTGTGATTAAATTTAAAGATTTATAATTCTCTGTTAGCCCTCACCTTTTTTGTGTAGAAAATGAAAAAAAAAAAGAAAATTATTTTTCTTCAATGTGAGGACATTATTGTCAATCATGGAATAGAAATGGTTTGTTGTTAAAGTGTATGTAACCCCAAAATGTTCTTTTTGTATATAAGAAATAAACATGTATGGGTCTATGGAGTGTAATTTTAATGTTATTTTGCATCTTTTACATTTTCATATAAAATATGCACTGTACACACCCTCACCACTTATTCCCATACCGCAATGTTTTTTATAGGGTGCGTTACACTCCAAGTCATCTGTGTGCTGGACACGTCTTAAAGGAACAATTGTACTCATCTGTGGTTAAATTCCTGTTGATTATGATTGTGTAAACTTAAGTATGGCTTCTCTTCAAAATTTTATTTGTACTGTAGTGCATTGATTTTTACAAAAAGGACTAAACTGAATTTAATAGGAAACATGATCTTTGTGTTGGTGAAAATGAACAGGCCATGTTTATAATCAAGGGCCCACATTTGATGGATTTTACAGTGTAGTTCCATGCAAAAAACTGACATTGCAAGGAAACGTGAAATTTATTTAGCTGTAAAACATTTTGGCTGCAGAAACAATAGAGTTATACTCCAAAAGAAATTCTGCTGAAATGGCAGTGAGAGTGATTGTATCACTATTGACTGAGGTGTTAAATTAAAAATCCACATCACACTTTCAGACTTTATCTGCAAACATTGTTTAAAAAAGGAAATAACAACATACACCCACTTTCAACTTCACAATTATGTACCACTTTTTGTAGGAATTGGATGTGTTATTATTATCAATTCTACACAAAAAATGAATAAGTTCTTTAAAATTATGATTTTTTTATGTATCAATATCATTGATATGTGTAGCTAAAGTGTCAAAAGCTTAATATTTAGTTGCGTACTCTATGGTAAAGATGTGGAGCACCACTAATGATTTTGTCTGCTAAAGCTTTCCTAAGGAGCACAGAGGCTGACCTTGATAAATGTTCTAAGGGCTGTTTAACCTTCTTACTAACGAAAAGAGAACAAAAAGAAACAACAGAGTTTCAAAGGGGAATATTTTTCTAAGTTTTATAAATAATGACAACAATGTTAAATATTACTTTGAATCATCTTGAAAAATTATTTATGTTTGTATGTGCTGAACAACTAGTGGGTGCAGTACCACAAGTAACTTTATTGTTTGGATAAAACTAGTTATTTAGATGGATTTATTTTTTTTTATATATATATATATAACAAGAGGCCATAACAAGAATGAGCTCAAATGAAACAAAACTAACAAGTCTGTTTTTAAAATATTAGAAATAGAAAGTAGAGATAATTGAGGAATAGAAGTAAGAGGTTGTCTAAAAAAGAATTACCCCAACAAAAAGGTTACTTTCCCTCCCGCAGAATAGAAAATAACTGGGTTTCAGATAACATTTAGTCCCCTTTATTAATTAAATTAGTGTGAAATTTAATTTTTCATTTAATTTTTAGTTAATTTTACTCATATTAGTGTGAAAATCAAGAAAACCTCTCAGAGACTTGTAGGTAATTGGCACTATATGGAGCAAAACTTATACCATGGTTTTCAAATTTTTCACTTACTATTAACTTCAACATTTGACCAGATTTAAACTTATTGAAGATGTAAATACTCAATTTAAAGTTAAATAGGTTGACTGAATTCTTAACATCCATTTTTTTTTACTTTGTAGATAGCTGAATTTTCTACTTAAATAAGGTAACGAAGCATTTGTACTTTGTTACTTGACACCTCTGTATTGGAGGGACAACAGTATGTCTCTTGACTGGCCTGGGAGTGCCTCTGGATTCCCCCAGCAGAGCTGGAAGGGGTGGCTGGAGAGGGAAGTCTGGGAGTCAATGTATATGAGACTTCTGTCCTTCTATAGAAAAACAAAGTTTATTTTTAACATTTGGATATATTATAATATATTACTATAAGATCATGACAGCTTTAAGACGCAAATATCTTCTTTTCTACCCCAAGAAAACAGTATGTTGCATTTAATAAAATACATAAATGCAAAGTTTAAGTAAAAGGACATTGTCTTGTATGACCAGATGTTAAAAAGTGATCTAAGAGATCACTTTTTAACATCTGGTTTAAAAAAAAAAAAAAAAAAGTGATCTCAAAAGCAAATCATTGTATTTGGAAAATAAAATAAAAAGCCTTGGTGGTAGTATTTTCCTTCCCACACATTCCTTTGCAGATTGGCTTTCATATCAATAAGAAGGCATACAATTCCTCCACTGATGTATTGGATTCTTTTTGCGCTTGTGTTTTTTGGTACATCTCGGTGAATTCACGCCAATGATTTGTGCATCATTTGATCTTCGGTCCCATTCCTTTGAATACTGGGAGATTTGAACGCTGCAGCGAAGCGGTGAACACAGCCTCTGAAAATTGACTTTGATAAACTTATATCTTTAGGCTAGATTAAAACAGAAGGCAACAAACAGAGCACATCGGGTCTCTCCTTTGAACATCCTCCAGCTGGAGTTGTAATAAGCTACCTCTCCCCTGACTTTATGCTGTTGTGATTTCTCTCTCCTCATACTGTTGACACTAAAGTTGGATGCATGAAGGGATGTAGGAGGTGCACATGTTGTAACATTGTTGTTTCTATGTCATTTTATATGTAACAGTTTAAAGAATCTAAATTGATGGCTTAAGCATCACAGAACAAAATTTGTGAATATTTTACAAAAGTAAAAGGGTGTTATATAGTTTTTCCAATCAGTACCAAACAATCATAAAAGATGGCAACGTACTAATACTCTTTCCAGCTCTTCCTCATTCTGTGAATGTGTGTATTCCCAGGTGGTTTGTGACATTAAATTGATTGTCACACTTAGGAATACAGCAACACATATGATAAAAGATTAGATAAACCTTTATTGCCACTCTACCAACTCGCAGTGTATTATCACAACAGAACCGGTGTATTGCTCCATATAAGGTCCACAGCTAAACTATACAATAAAATACTATGTGCTGAATAAATTACAGCGCATAAATAGTGTTGTCTGAAATCAGACAAATAAGAAATCCACTTGTGCAGTAAGCCTAGCTGACTTTAAATATTTTAGGAATTATATTAAAGATATATAGCTGCTGTAAAAAGTTGCAGATTGATATTTTGGTCAGTATTGATGACCCTCTGTTGTACTTTTTCATGCACCATGGTGGGCATCAATATCCAGATACTATCTGGATTTTGGTTCACAAGATTAGATTTTAGCAATATGTTTTGTAAAAACTAAGAATCTTATTTTTTTTGTTTTTGTTTACACAGAGTAAAATTCTTGAAAATAATGTCCTGTGTTGCAGAGAGGAGATTATTGTTCCATATTTGCTTCAAGCTGGTAACAGTCATCCAGTCAGAATAATCCACACATAGCAATATCAAAATGTCTCTTGACTGCTTAGTGTTAAGTCTGAAATACACCTTTGCAGTGTTAAATCATTTTTTTATAGATCCTTTACATTGATTAAGTGGTTAAGAAAAAAAAAGCAAGACTAAAAACCTAATTTAAGCCACAGAAGCATCAATAAAACAACCTACAAAATTAAGACCTTGTAAAAGTGTATTTTCACCTCTCATTTAAGTTTATTATACTTTATAGTGCAATGGCAATTTTAGCAAAAGTAAAAATGTGAAAAATATATTTAAAAAAATATATTTAAAGTTTATTATCAGATGATTATTTAGTGAAATTGTGTTTGGGTGTATAATACTTCTCTTCAGTTATTGTTGCTTATGTGGCCTATTAGTAAAAATAAACCAATGAAGAAAATAAAAAATGTTTAGTCAGTCAGTAATGCTTTGATGTAATAGGGACAATCAAAAGCAATTCAGACATATAAAAAAAAGAAAAAAAGATCAGTCTTCATTTTAGGAATAAGAATCTGAAAGGTAGATATCAACTTTGTTTTTGTTGATATCTACTGTTTAGGAACTTATGTTATTTTCACAATTAAAAATCATTTGTTTTGTCTTCAAAAAGGTTTTTATTGGTTAGTTTATTTTTGTTTATCATATGAATACAATCTGATGTAACAGAAATCACTTCCAAGTTCCTGAGCGCTTTTGTAGCGTGTTATGTGTTTTTAAAAAGTTATACATGTGTGGTTTATTGCATACAGTGATATTTGATTGAACTCTTTTGGTTATGTCCTTAAAGACACATGACCAAAACTCCTGAGACATTTTACTCTGCCTGTACCTTCTTACCCCACGAGTGTGTCTCATTATTGTCATCGCCACATGCTGTGTGATAAAAGGCCATTCAGGTAGGAAAAAAGATTATCCTGACTTGAAAATAAAGTGCTGCACATATTCACTTATCTTGCTACCCTAAAAGCTAATTATCTAAAACCTGTTTTATGGTCATGTGAAGACAAAATATTTGACCCTAGAAAAAAAGGAGAGAATCAAAACTCAGCACCAGTTGCAGTTTACATAAATTGTGTCTAATCCCAGCTATATCGTTCAGACATTTATAATGAGGTAAACAAATATCTGCTCGTCCGAGCTGCTTGTCTCTGACATGGTGGGTGAGAAGGTAAAGATGAATAGCGATCATTAAAGCAGCTGACAACATGAAAGTGGGCTCCGACTGTGAGATGCAATGGGTCCTCCCTGAACATAGTTTTTAAATGTCAGCCAGGCATGGGCCAGCTGTAAGAGCCAGTCTCTCTTCTATGCTCCACAATATAACAACAATTATTTCCATTATGAATCAGAAACGTTGAATCTCAGAATCATTCGAGGTCACTTTCGGGCAAAGCAACTAGTGTAGTTTCCTTGGTCAGATATTGGAAAAAGTGTGACATTTTTTTCCTCTGTCCATACTTTCCCTCAAATCAGAAAATCATTTAAAAACAAGTCAAATGAAAATATTACCAATTGTTCAGTGAGGCCACATGCATTGGTTCAACAGCTATCCATGGAGCATATTCGTGACCTTCCATTGACTGTGTGGCATTTTGCCATGACATTCAAAAAGCCAATATTTGTTACACACACTAAACCTGAATTTATAGTTAATAAGAAGTCAGTTTATATGACTTTGTTACATAGTGCTACAGTTATCATCTTATTCAACTTCTACTAGAGACAATTGTGTTTCAAGAGAAGAGCAGCAAATGTTTGAAAATGAATGGATGTACTCTAATGCAGGGGTCTTCAACGTCTTCTAGGCCAAGGACCCCCAAACTGATGGCGAGATTGAGCGTGGACCCCCTAATTATATATATTGTATAAAATTGTGTTACAACAATCTGGTTCTTTAGTCACTCTCTTACATATGGAGTAATGCAACGAAAGTAATTTCGCCCTGGGATTGTTGATTGTGGAAAGTGTTTCTGATTCTGATTCCTGGTTGATGGGACCGGTGTTGCGAATGAAACGGTGCCCAGCTTGAAAGAGCTCCTGTATATTGCTGAATGTGTGCTTTGATGACTAAAAGACATCTTCTGCCTCCATTTATCTGTTTACAACAGTGTGTTGAATTCATGTTAATGTGTGATTAAAGAAATTTCAATTAGTGGAAAAAATTGCAGAGGGTAATATAAAAACAACTCTAATCAACCAAACCACAACTTTCGTGACCCCCTTGCAGTACCTCCATGAACCATGGGCAAGTATTGTTGAATGGTACAACACTGACTATAAGAGAGTGCTTTTTTACCACCCTAACCATCTGCCTGCAAGAGGAGCAGGGTATTGTGACACAATTAAGCTGTTTGGAGAAGTTCCAGTGTAAAACTAGGCTAAATGTTTGTTGGTTTTTAGCTCCAAATGTGTGGCCCCATTCGGGTGCAAACTCCAAGTAAATATAAATCCATTATAGTCATTTATTTACACTGCCTCTGCAGGAAGGAACATGGCAATGCAGGGTAATTCATGGTACCAGTGTGCATACAGCTTTTTCGGCCAAACACTATATTTGTCAGACACAATAGACATTTGCATTTTTCTAAATAATTCACTTTTGTTTTCACTGTACTCACCCACTGTTGAACAAAATTACTGAAAATATCTGCATAAAAAATACAAAGACTGAAGCCTTTTAAACTTGTGTTTTATGTCCCTAACCGTTTCAATCTTAGTTATCAATATACTTAAATGCACAATACACAAAGGCTTGTGGAAGAACCTCTGAGCTTTGCAGCAGATCAAAGACCATGCAGTGAAAATTAAGACTGAAACAATGTGCTGGAGCTCCTACAGCGTAAAACTGGGCCTACTATACATATGTTCACATTAGTTTATTATTTATTTTGTCAGTGGTATATAGTTGCTTTGCCTTGAAAGTTTGCAATAATATAGTTTTCAGAAATGTTTCTATTTTAAGAGTGCTTTTAAAAGGGTTTAATCTTTTTTTTAGCAATCTAAGTTTGCTTTAAATACTGAACCGCATTAATGCAGTCTTTCCATGTCCAGTTAAATCCAGAATAGAACTTAAAACCGTGTTTTTAACTAATGAAGCCCTAAATAACTAAGCTCCATCTCATATTAGAGATTTTGGAAAAAGGAACGGGAACTCAGCTATTAAGGGGAATTTCAAGGTGTTTGAAGCCAGAACTTGTATGAAATATATTTATAGTAGGTTCTGGATCTTTCCTCGATATCCTTATAACATGACATTCCCCCAAAATCTAAAAAGAGAGCTACCCAGAACACATCCTGTTAAGAATTTTTTGCCACTTCAGCCACTTTTTGTGGAGGAGCGTTGAGTCAGAGCACTCGCAAGAATGTTAGACATCCTCACCCCACCAGAGGATATGTTTCATTCCATTTATTTCTCTCTGGGACTGCATTCTGTTTGTTTATGATCCATGTTATCATTACATTAGGTCAGGGTGTAAATGTAGACCGATCAGTGAATTGGTAGCTTTACTTTATTTTAGCCTAGCACTTCTCACACTATGGCAGACCATATCAGTGGCTTAATTGAAATACTTCAATACCTTTCTAAAAAATGGCGGCAACAAACTGAAATACATTATATATTTACTTTGTAGCACTTATTTAACCAATAAACTCTTATACAACAACGTGCTGCAATGTGTGGTTATTCATACATACATGTTTGCTGAAGATAATTTTGGATATTTTGCTTTCTTTATGTTTTTTGTTTTTTTTATTCAGCTTTTTTTAATTTCAGATTATTTTTATAGTGCTGATTCACAAAACATGTAATCTCAAAGCACTTCATTGAGTAGATTCAATCAAATCATACAGACATATTAGATAAATATTTTCTACCATGGGAAACGTGTCAGATTGCATTGAAATCATTACTTCTGGATGAGCATGTAGCACACTGGCGATTCCATTGTACCATGGACTTTACAGCAATCTTTCATACTGAAGAACTAAGGCTAACTTTATCAGCAACCAGTGGTTCTCAATCCAGGTCTTCATGCATTACTGCTCTGCATGTTTTAGATGTGTCTCTGTTGCAGCACAGCTGCTTTATATTATTTCTTGAGCTCCTCAGCAGTCCTCGTGTGCTGCAGAAGCCTGTTAAACATTTCTTCATTTAAGTCCTGTGTGTGGCAGCAAGGAGATACATAAAACCTGCAGGACAGTGGTACTTGATGACCAGGAATGAAAACCACTGATCTATACTGTGAAGGTGTTAATATTAGCAGCCCAGCTGATGCCTCCTTCCAGAAGGGTATCAAAGCTAGGCCAGATTTAGCTACTATGAAGTTAAAAACAAAAAGAACATAAAGATCTCAAAAGTGAGGTAGCACATAATGCAAAAAGGAGAACTAAAGCAGAAAGTTGCAGAGTCAAGAAAATTTATTTTTATATCATCACCATACGTCTATACTGAAGACATTGCTCTAGATAACCTGCAACCATTTTTATGTACAAGCAAGCTGATTCATGTTTACAGCCTTAGCTATCTGTAATTATATGATTTGAGGATTATCTTACTGTATTTTTTTTACGGACCTATGTCTCTGAGAGTGACATTTCCGATAGTTACATTAATTAGCAGTCTTAATCATTAATCTGTCTTTCTCCATCTAACTTCTTCAAATTCCCTTGAATAAAAAGCATCATTATGAACTTAATGGTTCATAATGTAAACAAATATTAATGTCACCTTCTGTTAGGTGGCTTTTTGTGTTATCTTGAAGCAGTTACTTAAAAAACCTCATGTCCTGACTCACTAATAATGCAAATGATAATTGTGACTCATTCTTTCTATAATGTTGCAGTAATTGGGACATTAAGTGTGATGTTATGCAACTGTTCTATTTGTTTCCCCTCACTTTCTTCTAGCTTCTTTTTATCTTTTTGAGCAGCACTATATTACTTTTGGAAGGGATGTAACAGTTTTGCTGCTCAGTGGGTATGAATTTGCAGGCTGCTTTAGTAGGCCTTTTATTTCACTGTGAACCTCTCTATCCCTGCAGGATATTAGCTTTTAAAGCCCCCAAGAGAATTCTAGCAACCTGCTGCATGCACACCCACCCACACACACACACTCCCATGGGTTTTTTGTTATGAAAGGTGCGGGGAAGGGTGTGTTTTTTTAGCACCCATCCAACACAAAATGACAGTTTTCTCTTGAATAATTAAAAATCTCTTTCTTGCTAGAGCTGAGATATTGTCCACCTGCGGCCGAGTGTTGCATCTACAACAAACCTGGATTGTGTGTGTGAGGAACTTCAGCAATTTTAAAGTCTCCTTTTGGTCCTCAAGACCTGCTCTATTAAGACCTGCTCTAATAGGCCATTAATTTAATATACAAATCAGGGTAGTTCCTTGGTCCCACAGAAATTATGATCTTGATCCATGAATTTTTCCACCACGAAGTGTGTGATAAAATAACGCGAAGAGACATTTTAAAGTACATGTTTGTGTTTTATGCATTTAGCAGATGCTTTTATCTGATCCAACTTACAAAGTACTGTAGACACAATGTTACGGTTATAATCAATATGACAATACATTCCCAAGAGGAAAATCCCTAGTCATAATCAGTGGCGACAGCAAATAGAGAGAGGGAAGTACAGAAAGAGTAGTGCAGAGCTACAGAGCTATGGGGAAGAGCTAGGATAGGAGATGCTCTTTGAAGAGTTTGGTCTTTAGGAGTTTCCTGAAGATAGACAAGGAAACTACTGTTGTTGTAGCGCTTGGTAGGTTAATCCACCATCTTTGAACAACACATTAAAAAAACAGTCTGGATTGTCTTAAGTGCAGTGTAGGTACTGCTAGACGACAATCCATTGCTGACTGGAGTGACCGAGGTGTGACATAAGCCTTTGCCTAGGGTTCATCTAGATGGGAGCCGTACCCTTAAGCACTTTGTAGGCTGATTGAAGACCAGATAGGCTGCCAGGTACTGGAATATTTGTAACAGCATTATCGTACAGGCTGGGAAACCAGTCAGGAGTGTGTTACAATAGTCAAGGTGGGAGATAACCATAGACGGCACCAGGAGCTGGTTAGCATGTTAGATTGGGTATGGCCGGATCTTTTTTATGTTTAATAGTGTGAAGCGACAAGATCGAGAAACGGAGGTAACATGGTCAGCTGGTTATCAACCATGACACTCCTGTTTCTTGTCCCCTTTTATGGACAGCCAGGGATCCACCACAGCCATCCTTGAGACACATTATGATAACATTTTATGTTTTGTTTAAACTTAACCTTTGTTTAATATATATTTATCATATGCGTCTCTCAGGCTACTTTTTGTTTTCCAAAAGCTGATCTGGGTTGTATCGTCGGGAAACAAGACAAGAATTAGTTTGTTCTATGTCTTAAAAATAGACCAGAAAAAATTGCCCTCATCTTCAAGTTGCTCAGTAATTAAGATCTGAGAATTTAGAATTTTCTTGCATCTTTTTGAATTATATTTAAGTAAAAAACATTCCAGACTATTGTAATCAAGGTAGAAACTTTAAAATTAAAGACAACCATGAATTAATGGTTACACTTAGAATATTAAGTTAAAAGCAGGGGTGCTTTATTTTAGTCTAGGGGGATTGTGTTTTGGGTTATGGAAAGAAATGTCCTGCAAAGAGTTACATGAATATAAATTATTAATCATTGAATTGACTAGATGGCGGGACATGCTCATGTATGTAATCATGCACTAATGTGAATAAGAAGGGAGGCTAAGCTCATGTTTGGATTGCAAGAAAAAAAGTTTGAAGTGCTGGATGATGTTTTTGGCATCCATTTATTTAAATAATGAAGGAATTATTAGGAATCAACAAATATATTCAACATCTGTATAATTAATTTAGAGTAATTTGGTGTTTCTTGAAAGATCCACATGTTCACCAACAACATAAAGCTTAGTGGTCAGTCAGAAATATTTCCTTGATCTCAGTGTCAGATATTGCTGCCAGTTATGCATGACGGTACTGACTTAAAACATCATCTTATGTATCTTTAAAGAATGCCTATTACATTAATTTAACACGCTGGGAAGCAGAGAAAACTGTATTTTGTACATCTATTAACACTTTTAAGCTTCATGCTTCCATACTATTTAATTACATAACAAATTTGATGTGGATCTAAGAAATTTGAGTTATTACAATCGTATGACTGTAAAAAGACAGTGAAGGAATGCCCTTCTGCCCCTCCACAGATTTTCCTAAAGCATGTAAGAGCTAACATTGAGTTGCTCATGTAACTGCTGGTGTTTTTAACAGTCCAAGGCCTTTTTCTGGCTTTGGGTGCGGAAAAAAGGAGAATACCTTGGCCAGTCACTCCTTGCAAGGCTCACTGAACAGAATTTACTTCTATTATCTTCCTTGTCCTTATCTACATAGTTGCTGTTAGTGCTTTAGTATTGAGGATAGGATGGGAAAGCTCAGGGAGGATGGCAGCCTCCTATGACAGCTTTTCGATATCTTCAACATGATTAAATTTATGCATCTGGCAAAGTTTTTTATTCTCTATATATCTCAGTCAGAATGTCATAGCGAAAGCTGCTACACTATTAAGTTACCATTAAATGCATTTGTGGAAAAGTATCCAATGCATGTATCGGACTTGACAAGTAAGTAGCGTTACTGATAAGAGTTCATGAACTACCATTCGAGTATTGAAAACAATTCTTTTAGGGAGACTTTTAATAATATGTCGTTTTCGTTAATTTTTTAAATGTAAAAAAAGCACAGCAGTTTCTTATTCCGTTTTCTTTCTTTTGATCAAGTCACAATATATTTTCATCTCAGCTAAGAATTTCAACATTTGGACAGATACAGAAAAGTTTAAAACATTTTTAAAGGTGATTTTATTAGAAGTAATGAGTTCAAGGCAGAGTATATTAATGTTTCTCTCATTTCTAGAGTCCCTCCAAAAGAAGGGAATATAGATTCCCCTCATTTGTATTTGTAATCATGGAATCAGTCATAGCTCTGATTAGATTTAAAAATTTGCTCTTCACTTCATGGAATTCACCTGCACAGATAATTGTATTTATCTATTCAGCATAATGATGAGGCTGTCCCCTGGCATGTAAGGATCAGGGAAATACTGAGCCTGCTAAATACCCAACTTGTCAGTCTGCTCCCTCTAAGAACCTTTATTTAAAAAAATTGCAGTGTGGATGAATTTTTTACCGGTACCAGCGATGCAATCTTCCTCCATATGTCCATGCTAGTGTTACTCCATAATGCTGTGGCCAGTAGTGTGCAGAGCTTCAAGATGACTGAACTGGATAATTTAAAGCCAGTCATCATCATGTACCAGCAGGTTAATAGGATCTCTAAAAAAACGCTCCCTCTAAAGTTCTTCCATTGGCAGTTCCCCTTAAGCAGCGCCAAAGCTACCTTTCTACAATTAAGCACAACTTTATCCAGCTATTTATGAACATGTAATTGTCTACACCTTGCCCAGATTGTGGATCATAACACCTGACTTGTTCTGCTCCTGACCCCAAATGGCATCAATCTGGAAGTTACAAGTCTGACATCCCTAGTGGCCAGAAGTTATACAGCTTTGCGTTAAATAGGAGAAAACAAAATTACATTTTGCCCATTCATCTACTGGTACTTAAACTCAATTTATTATATAACCAGGCTTATCAGAGCCTAATAAATGGCCAATGAGGGAATTCACCCATTTGATTGCGGTGCGTTGGATGTTCCTGTATTACAGGGAAAAATGTTTGATAATAAACATAATAGTACTTAACTTTGCACTCTCCTCCAGGAAAAAAAAAAGGTGTCATACAACCATGTTATATATTTCGATTAGAGCTGCAACTAACAATTATTGTGCATATCGATTAATCTGTCAATTATGTTTCTGATTAATCGATTAATAGTTGAATAGCCGGAGGTTCCTAAAAAAATACTTTTTACGAAATTAAACCAGGTGAAAGTAAAACTTTTTTCACTTGAGGAGCTCTGGATAGAGCATATTGACAGACAAAAATATTTTTTAGATCTTAAATGCAAAATGTTTATCACAATTTTGGCATAATTGCTGCTCTAATGGGTCGCTTTGTCAGCTAAAGGCACGTTTTAGGATCTCTACACTCCAGTTAAAGATTAAACGATTATTAAATTAGTTGGTGATTATTTCTATAATCGATTAATCAGGAAAACTCCAAGTAATTGTTTCAGTCCTAATTTGGGTAATGATGTTTAAAAACATTTCAAACTGGTTGACGGAATGCAAAAATTACAGTTTACTACTCAACTTAATTTTGAATTCTCAGTTTAATATGATTTCAGTACACTTAAAATTGGGACAAAAACAGAAATGTGCTTAGATATATAAAATGTTACAATTTGCTGACACTTTAACTATTACATAATCAAGCATTTCAGAAAGTGGCAAGTTCAAGGCTGCCTGGAGATTTGCATTGATTTTGGTATTTCATTAAATACTGTTGTCAGGCGGCCTTATATAGACATACAACTGCTTAGCAAAAGTGTTGCTGCATATGCACAATGCTGCACTATAGTTTCATTCAGACTCTGCATGTTTTCAGGTTCAAAATCACACCATATAGGTTCATTATATACATCATCCCCAAACAAAAAGGCATTATCAAAAAAAAAAAAACCTTGCAATTACATAGATTAAGTTTGCATTTAGAGGGAAAGCATAAATAGGCCTTAAGGCAAATGTTGAGTAGAAAATTAAACTAAACTCAGTTTATTTAGGGAAAAAAATCTAATATGTTGTTCATTTATAAAACATATTTTTACTAGAATACTACAGTTTATTTAGACTCTATGGTAAAATCAGGCCCTTCTTTAGTTATCATGCCAGGCATGACAATATGCTTTTTCTTGCTTTATACAAGATAACGCAAACAAAAAAAACAGTTTAAAATTGTTTGAAATGGTTTACAATATATGCTAGAACACCGCAGGGTAGCACTTCCCATGACAAAGTCTTTTGAAGTTGTGATTATAGCTTTAGTACCCAAAAGTACCTGCAGCTGTAAGGATTTTCCTGCAGAGAACAGCTGCACATCAGCATGAAAACAGAAAGAGGGGAAAGAAGTATTACTGAAAATGGATGGAAGATGTAGGAAAAAGACAGGAAGATGGAAAGATAGAGTCAGAGTTCATGTTGGCACATATACATGTACCCTCACTGTCTCTTTTCCTTTTGACCTCAGAGTCTCAGAGAGAGTGATTAGCCTTTGCAGGTGTACGGACACTGTCACCCCCATTGTAGCAGCAATAAATAAATAAAATGGTTGAGTGTGCTATTGTAGGAAATGTCCTTACTTCTTATACCCTCAAAATGTTCTGGGATTCTTCCTTGAATGCTGCTGTTCAGTCTATACCGAATGTACAGTGATGATAAATGTATAGAACTTAAAAAGTAACCTTGATTTACTTCACTTTTTTTGCTGAAAAGAAAAACTTTATAGGTATTATTATGATTATTAAAAAAAGGGAACCTCTCCTTTTTAGTATATGTATTCAGATTAGGTATGTTGGTTTTTAGTTTACATTATAACCAACCTCTCATGCTCTATATTTGATTTAAATCAGTGTGAGGTCAATCTCTATACAGAGAACACATCAGTGGGAACATCACCATTTTGATGAAATTCAAATCTGATAGGACTCTGTATTCTGTTTTTCTAAATTAGGCTTTTTTTCTGTTAGATCTCTATAGATTACATTTTGTACATATTTAGCTCATTTTACATTAATTTACTTTCCTTCTGTCAAAATTTCTTCTCATTTTCTCCGAATTAACTCATCAGTATTCAATGTCAAAATATAGGTGAGAATACTTGGCCACGAGTTCCCGTTGTTCTTTGTTGAATTCTTCAGTTATACTGTCATAGTCTGTTTGTTGCAATGGACTCTATTTGTCCAAATTGACTGACTGTTAAACAACAGCAGGGTGTCTTCAGCCTAAGGCTTCTCCAGAGCTGGTGCAAGACAGACTGCTATGGAATATCCTTCCTGCCTTTAGCTATCAACACCTAAAACAACTTGTTGAAAAACTGCCCATGAGTTTCTGCAGCATTTAATTTCTCTTTTGGATGAATTACATATTTTCAATTGGATTGTATAAAAGATTTACTAAATGGTTAAGAGCTCATTATGGTAGTGAAAATGAAGGCTTCACAGAGCTAATTTGTTGAATCCTAGCTGCTGTATGTTACTAAAAAAATTTGTAAAAGTTCAAACGTGCTAATGGTAAATGATTGCTGTAATCTAAATAGATCATTGACTGATAACTTTCTTCTTAGGCATTTAGGAAAATGGTGAAGATTGTAGCTATGTTTCTGTTATCAAATTGTAAAAGTTGCAATTATGTAAAAATCTGCTAAATGGAAACACTGCAATTTAGAAAAAAAATTCTTCAATTGTAGGTTTTTAGTCTTTGATGTGGTTCTTTTTGGTCTTATCAAAATTCTTATAATTTGTAAAACTGCTAAGGAAAACCTTTCCTCGTATAACATTGGTCATGTGATCTGCAACTGGACCTTACTGCTTTGTAAAAAGATGTAGAAGACCAGAGGTAGTTAGAGGATAGCATATTTGGATTCATGAAGAGAATAATTAGTATTTTACATTTAGTTTGCGATGATGAGCACTAGAAACATGGCTCATCCAATGCTCCTATGTTGTTTTCAAGAGTTATTGCACAAATGAAACATAAGCACAAGCAAATTTAATTGTATTTGCTGTTTAATGGAAATACCACAATTGCAAAATGTGAAATTTGTCTGGATCACCGCTGCAAGCCACTTTTAGACACAGCAGGCAAACCTGTGGAAAGCCAGGTGATGGGAAAGAAGGAGAAGAAGATGAGAAAGAGAGCAGAGAAAGTGTGGACTGCTGGAAGTAAGACGCTGAAACAGCTTAAGGACTCTGCCAAACCAAGCTTTCTCCGGACCCAACAGTTCCGCTCCCAAAGCCTAATCTACATTCATCAAGGTACAAATCTGAACACAATCAAGTCAAGTCTCTGCCAAGCCTTCGCTAACCAAACTGTCTCTCTCACAGACGCCAGTGAACCGGCCCCAGCCCTGAACAATTGCATCAGTCTTTATTATAT
>NW_015150513.1:142916-144257 GCF_000732505.1 Cyprinodon variegatus
GTGGGGTCCCCTAGAGGTGGGGGGGGAGATGGACGTCCCTGACCTTACTCCGGTACCCCCTGATTACCATGATTTGGCTCCTGTTTTCAGTGAGGTCAGTGCTTCGTCCCTTCCACCACACAGACCATACGACTGTGCCATCGAGTTATTACCCGGTGCTCCGTTACCCAGCAGTAGACTTTATAACATTTCCAAACCAGAACGTGAAACAATGGAAAAATACATTAACGAGTCGCTAGCTGCAGGAATAATTCGCCCATCTTCACCCCCGTTGGGCGCAGGATTTTTCTTTGTTGGAAAAAAGGATGGTTCTTTGAGACCCTGTATAGATTATAGAGGCCTGAACCAAATCACTATCAAAAACAAATATCCTCTTCTCGCCTCAGCCTTTGAGCCTGTACAAGGAGCTACCGTTTTCACAAAGCTCGATTTAAGAAATGCCTATCATCTCCTTAGGATACGTGAAGGAGATGAATGGAAGACGGCATTTAAGACTCCTTTGGGCCAGTTCGAGTATTTGGTCATGCCTTTCGGCTTAACAAATGCCCCCGCATGTTTTCAGGCCCTAGTGAACGACGTCCTCAGAGACTTTCTCAATGTGTTTGTATTCGTATACATTGATGATATCCTGATCTAATCCAAGAATCTATCTGAACATAAGAGACATGTCCGCCTGGTTCTTCAGAGACTTCTAGAGAATAAACTTTTTGTAAAGGCTGAAAAATGTGAGTTTCACCAATCTTCAGTTACCTTTTTGGGGTTTGAGCTCGAGGGCGGGCAGGTTAAGCCTTCTGAAGAAAAGATAAAAGCTGTTTTAGAATGGCCCGTTCCAGAAAGCCGTAAGCAGCTACAAAGATTTTTGGGCTTCGCTAATTTCTACCGGAGGTTCATCAGAAATTACAGCCAAACCGCCCTCCCATTAACTGCATTAACTTCTTCCAAGAGAGTTTTTCGATGGTCCCCCGAGGCACAAGCAGCTTTTGACAAACTCAAAACCTTGTTTTCCAGAGCTACAGTCCTAATCCAACCAGATCCATCTAAGCAATTTATCCTAGAGGTTGATGCTTCTGACTCCGGTGTAGGGGCAGTTTTGTCTCAGAAACTCGACTCTGATCAACGAATCCATCCCTGTGCCTTCTTTTCCCGTAAACTCTCTCCCGCAGAAAACAACTACGACGTTGGGGACCGAGAACTTTTGGCCATTAAGTTGGCTTTGGAAGAGTGGAGACACTGGCTCGAAGGAGCAGAGCATCCAGTCCTGGTGTGGACTGACCACAAGAATCTCGCCTACATCCAGTCCGCTAAACAAGCTACTCCTCGACAGTCAAGGTGGTCTCTCTT
>NW_015150513.1:144899-164027 GCF_000732505.1 Cyprinodon variegatus
CTCACAGGTTTGGAAGGCTTTCTGTTCTGCTCTAAATTGTAAAGTGTCTCTAACTTCTGGCTATCATCCCCAGTCAAACGATCAAACTGAGAGGATGAACCAACACCTCGAATCCACCCTCCGCTGTCTCACCTCCAATAATCCCACCGATTGGAGTCAATATCTCACCTGGATAGAATACGCCCATAACTCACTCAAGTCTGCATCTACCGGTCAGTCTCCCTTCCAAGTTAGCCTCGGCTACCAACCACCTCTCTTCCCTGCAGACGAGAGAGAGATATCGGTGAAGACTGTCAACCACCACATCCGTCGTTGCCAGCGTGTTTGGAGAGAGACCATCCAAGCACTCAACCGTTCCTCTGAGTCCTCTAAGAGGTTCACAGACCCCAAGAGACGTCCAGCCCCCGAGTACAAGGTCGGCCAGGAGGTCTGGCTGTCCACCCAAATTATCCCCGAGATTCATCGGCCCATACAAGATCACTCGAGTCATCAACCCCTCCGCCGTCCGTCTTCAACTTCCCCCGACACTCAGGATTCACCCTACGTTCCACGTCTCCCAGGTAAAACCAGTCATCTCTAGGCCCATTAGAGAGGGTTGCTTGTTTTTTGTTTTTTTCTTCATGGTTGAACAGTGATGGTGTTTGGTGAACACGAAAAGGTTCTAGTCTAAATCTGCCTGTGGACAGGTGTCCCCTTGTTGACGGTAACAGCATTTTTCCCACATTCTTTTTATTATGTGTAGAGGTTTGGTGTGTAGAGCTTCCTTTTCTGTGTTTCCCTTCACACGTCCGAGAGCATTTCATGGTAGAGTTTAAAGCTTGTTGGTCATGAAAACTGTGCCACTGGTTGTGAAATACGTAAAAACCCACCACTACCTATGCTTCACATAGACAGATGAGTTAATTACCTTATTGGATTGGTAGTTAGCAGGGGTACTGTGTCTTTGTTGCTATCTTTGTTCCTTTCTGTTTTATTTTTTCTGTTAGCATTAATCAGTAGGTAAATGGTTACATTGGCCTTTGTGTAATTTGAAGCTAAGGCGAATATATCACAGTTGAGGATGGATTTTTTTAGTTTATCTTGAACAATTTGTGATGTGATGAAATTAGATTGTAACTAATTTAGAGTAATTGGAACATTTTCAAACAGATTCACAAATCAAATCCAAGAGTTGAATAAAACATTATTTGGTTAAATAATGTTTTATTCATTTATTTGCTTAATCAGGATGAGCACATGTGAAAAAACATAGAATAAAGATTGCTTTAGCTTTTTAAACAACAGCTTACACGTTACCATCAGTCCATCTTCTTAGCTTTGTCTTTATTTAAGAGTAAACACAAGAAATTATTAAAGACACAAATTATTTAGCTAAAACTCTCCCTCACTTGATCCAGACCTGTTCTCTGCCCATATCTGTTATGCAAAGCTTAAGTTTTCTCCAGCATTTAGCAGCTCAGCATGGCAGGCTCACAGCAGAGATTTTCCTTTGTTTCATCCACACATCATGGGAAGGTCTTCCTTTGGAGGCTGCCACCTCCAGTTAGAATCTAAAGGTTCTCAAATTCAGAAAAAAAATGAGCAAACCCTCTTTTTTGCAGAAGTTCTGTACTTAAATGTCAAACTTTACAACTTAATCTTGCCCAGTCTGGAGATCTGGACCTTGGGCTTGAGTTTTCCATGCTGGTGCCACTTCCACTCTGAACCCTCCTGGACAGCTTCATGGAAAAAAGAAATAGAGAGACCTGCTACGTCCTGAAGGCATCGTGGGGATAGGCACACATCTGTAGAAGGGCCCTGAGACATTATCTTATGTGAGAGGGGGTTGCAGTAATAGGATAGAAGAGGCCTCACACCCATTTTATGAGCAAACTGCACCCTTTACCCCAGTGAACATGGTTAAAATGAAACATGGACATAGGTTCTTTATGTCCAAAATTATTATCATAGTTTATGACCCAACAAGACCACATGTGATTTAACTGCATTTTTATATATTCATTTGATATACTGTTACAGCGTACACCGACACAAATGTTTTAATGTTAAATAAAAAAGATTTATCTATCATATCCCATTTATGTATTGACTGATCTCTAGAGCTTTTTATCTCCTTATTTTTGCAATAGAGAAATATTTCTTTTTTTGTTAAATAATTTTGTCTTTGCAATATGCTGTCATTATTGTTTTAGATTCTATTTGGAAGAGATATGCACTTTGATGCTTCATAGTTCCTCCCATTGCCATGGTGGATCACATTTTGTTCTTGTGTTAACCCTTAACTCTGTGCTAAATCAAGTTAGTTGATTGATTTTACTTATTCTAAAACCAAAGAATAATAAATATCATGTAGTGTTATGTGCTTTGGGTACATAAATATTTGAAATTCTTTTTTCTAGATAGTTTAATATTGACTTTTAGTGTAATAAATTTTTGTTTTGTATGTTTTTGGAGTTACTTTTTTTCTGGTTAATTAGTGGCTGTTGGACCGCCTATTAACGAGCTGGGTTTTGATTTGAGAGCAGCCGTCCTTTGCTCTCTCATTCATCTCCACCACGGCGCACCTTTCTCCAGCTGCTGTAGGCTGCAGCCGACACCTCCGACCTGCCATGCGGTATTTTTGATAGCCTTTGCTTGGAAGCTGTTTTTGTTTTGATTTCGGACTGGTGGGACCGCTTGTCCTGTTTTCAATTCTTTACTTTTTTTTTGTAGTTTATTTTTTTGTAGCCCAGTACTAGTAGGGGCTTCACGGCCCTTTATAGGGTTGGCCCCCTGCTGCACTGTTTTGTTGTTTTTGATCGGCTCACCAGGTCTAACTTTCTGTTAATACTTTTTGTTTTTTGTTTTGTTTCTTCTCTTTCCTTTTTTTGGACATGGAAGCTGAGGATATTTAATTCTGTTTTTTCTTTTCTTTCTCTACAGAACATCCCCACAGCTGTCTTGAGAAAGAGGGTTTTTGAAAGAGGGTAAACTACAGAATAAATACAAATGTATGATTTTGTACCATCAGTTTTGTCTGTGTCCTCAAATATGTTGTGCCCTTGTGGACGTAACATGTAGCCTATTAAAATGACTCAGGATACCTGCTCTCTGCTCAGAATAGGTTAATCCCACTTCCTGAAATGGGACCTAGATGATTTGTCACAGAATAAAGTCCTGTCTTCCTGGCTTTCAGTCTGTCTCTCTGGCAAGATAGATGTCTGGCTTGCTGGCTTGGGCCTCTCCACACCTCCCAGACCGAACAACTGCTTTCAGACTTAGACTTAGACAGACTTTGTTGTAATTCTGTACACACAGAGTGTATACAAAACGAAATTTCATGCAGTGCCGCTCTCAAGACATTTCCATTTCTAAAGTGTAGCAGTGCTAAAATGTAAACATGGTGATCAAATGTAAATATGGTGATGAAATGTAAACATAACACTGGTATATTAGACATTGCTTCCCATCCAGAAAGCTTTCTCAATTCAAAATTGAGAAAGCTTTCTGGATGGAAAATGTCATTTAAGTCCAGTGCTTTGTTTTTAACTTTTTTTGAAATACTATGACCTTAATAACTGAAAATCTTCATCAGCAAAGGGCACAGATGATAATGATTTGACACATTAGTGTGATCATTCACGCTACTTAACATGTGTGACCCCTGCCGGACTTCCTGTCTAAACTGAATCGTGAATCGCACGACTACTGTATAAACGATAAGTATTTATAAAGTAATCAACAATACTGCTGCTGTGGAGATGCCTCTGTGGTTGCATAGTCGGAGCCCTGGCAAGTAAATAAATCAGATAAATTACAGCATGACTGTCAGAATTCAGATGGTTTCAAAACTATGAGATACGTATCTGATTTAGTATCATAGATAGAATTGGTTTAAATCAGATTTTTCTGAGGTTTGAAACTGCTGTAAAAAAAAGTGGCATATGAGTGGTCTACGTCTGCAGGCTGATCATCGCCTTAGATATGTCCCTGCTTCCATACCTGAATCAAATGGTTGAATTACCTCTTCAGCATGTAGTCAATTTCCCCAGAGTTCTTTTAATCAACGATCCTCAACCCTGGTCCTCAGAGCTCAATGTCTAGCATGTTTTTGGTGTTCCCCTGCCTCCACACACATTAACTTAAATAAATTGGTGATTATCAGACCTTTACAAACAGGAATCTGCTGAGAAGGAGATGCCGCCATTTGATTCAGGTGTGCTGAAGCAAAGTCATTTGTAAAACGTGCAGGACATTGGGCAATACAAGCGTTTAAGAGCTCCCTCATAATGACCTGGCTCAGGTGTTCTAATGTGGAGGCACATGTAAAAGGTGCAGGACAATGGAGTTCCTAATAAGTTCATGTTGATGTCAGGTCTGTTAAAGGAGAGACAAATATAAAAGTTATTAGCAGCAGTGTTAAATTTTCTATCTAATCTTTAATTTGCTTTTTAAATATTATTACCACTATATTTCAACTACTGGTTTTTGTCTCAGCCAGACGTTACATTGGCCCAGAAGACAGGTAGCTTCAAAGGCACTAAATACGCCATTGTGGAACTTCAAATATGTACTCCCATATGTACCCCATGCAGCTGAGGTTCTTTTGTTCACCAGCATCATCCGTGTCTTTTGAAAGAGCATTTTGCAAATCTTGAGAGGTCATCAGCTAACAAGTAAATCACCTTAAACACGAGGAACAATCATTTTCTGAAATAAAGGGTTAACCCCTAAATGCCAACCTTTCCAGCCTAGTTGTTCAAACAATCTTTCACCAAGGAGCCATGTTAACAAAATGTATTGTAAAGCTGAGAGGAGCATAAAATGTTTTAAAAATAATATATCATATTGTTGGATACTTATGTGTTTATCATTTCTTTGACAAACACTGCATTTAAAGGAAACAATAACACCAATTTCACTTATTGAGAAAACAGTCCTTGACAAAAACAGGACAATGACAGTAAACACATTAGTAGAGTTAAATTGGGTGGAAATCATTTCAACAACTAAGAAGCGTTGGTGCAATTATACAAAGCTTAATAGACCCTACTGTTTCTGGACATTCGTTTGTCACAAATTGTACTGTTACTGTGTTCTATACACAGTTTAATCCTGAGTTTTTTGCGAACTGATTTTTTTAAATAAGCTTGCCTGTTGCTGTGGGATCAGATGGCATAAATAAACTCAAATATAGCTTTCAGTGTGCAACCTTTGGGTAAAATAATGCAAGTTTACTTAATGTAGCTTCATTTGGCCATCATTACTAGAAACTGTGATTAGAACACATTTCAATAATATTAGCACATGTTATAAAGAGGTGCTAAAGTTTTAGAGAAAACTGTTGCTATGGACAACATAATGAGAAAAAGGCTAATCTTTGCTGTTTTTCAGTGATGATATTTTGCTACATATTTATGTTATCCCATATTTTATATTATATTGTCTCAGTTCCATTTTCTTAACTGTCAAATTTAGTCTCGTATTATAGATCTGGGAGTTTCAGGTGATTTAAACCTTCTTAGTGTCCAATTTTTAACTTATCTGCTATATTTGTTGATCACATTTTGGCTTTTATCATATTTTTTCCTTCTGGAAAGATTAAGACATTCTAGACAAAATCAAAGGTTCTACAAACTTAAAATAAATAAAAAATTAATAAATTCTTCAACTTCTTTAGCTACATTTAGTACTTTTTTTATTTTCAAAGCTGTCTACGGAAACCGCGGCAGACCAAACCAGATGAAAGTGCGCATTCAGCTCGGCAAAGAACTCATGCTCTTCCTCAACACTGAAGTCCTCAGACATTTTTCTTTCGTTGTTTCTTTCTTTGCACAGGTAAACAGCACATTTCTTCTTCTACGCTTGCATTATCGGCAGAGCAGACACTGAATGCGCACTTTCATCTGGTTTGGTCTGCCGGCTTCCGTAGCGTCCTGAAAGCGCTGGCGCGCGCTTTCAGGAAATCCTATACACTACTGTTTATGCTCTAAAAACATTCTAAATGACTTCGTTTCGAGTAAATTCTGGATGCTACCCACTCAGGACACTTGGAATACATTGGACGAGCAGTATGGAGGAATATTGACACGTTTTTTGTGGACTTTTATGGACCTTTCTGCCTCGGGCGCCATAGACCTCCATTATTTGAATGTCAGCAGACAGCAAGAAGCCTCCCAGATCTCCAGATGCATTTGAGATATCAAAAAAGTACTCCAGAGTGTTGTTCAGCATGGGGGTGAGTAGAAAATGAAGGCTAATCATGTTTTGGGTGTACTATTCCTTTAAGGTGTTCCATGCCAGCTTTATGGGACAGACATTTTTGTATTTTCTTTAGATATATAATATAACATATTAAAATATATTATAAACTGCGCCTGGATAGATATAGAGTTGCTACCGAATCATGGAGCCGATTTCCAGGGCTATGACAATATTGCTAAGAGGGCAAACTTTCCGAATGAATTTGCTCTATGAAAAGAACACATTTGGTGATATCCAAATGTGCTTCTGGCAAAGGCTGACTGGCTTCTGTTTTTATCTTTATTTGTTCGTTTTTCTAAACCTTCATTCTATTTCCAATACTGTGTGTGGTGGCATGTCTAAAGTGGATATATATAATAATTATTTTGTATATGTTACAAAAAATATAGCTCATTGTGGCACATAGAAAAAATTGTCCCGAATTGATACAAACTATTACAGCTAGATTTTGTATTTTCAGCCATTTTATTTAGAGAGTTACTCAAAAAGTTGCTGTGTGTCAAAGTCTTTTTGCGACTGACAACACTGATGAATGCACTCCAGGGGTCAATGCTGAGTTGTTATTGTATTCATTGTAGGCGTGGGGATGAGGCTGCCAAAAACACACTTACAGCTGTGGTCAAATCTATTCAAATAAGGATGTATAAAGGTAAAGTGGTGTGACACATGGTCTGCATTGAATTTAAGGATTCCTCTATCCTGTGAGCTTTCAGCTTGAATGTGGAACACTCTTAAAGATTGATTGATCATCTAAATAAGTGGTCCTCCTAATTCTCAATCATTCTGGTGATATGTTTACGTAAGGCGGTCCAAAGTGCTCCTCCCCTTTTTCACTTACCTGTGGTGAGTCTGACATAGTGGAAACATTGCAATTCTTCTTTTGGAAAGTAAGCTTGTATTAGCGATGCAAACAGCAACTTTTAAACAGAGTGTGCACGAGGAGAATAGGCTTGTGCATACTCTTGCACGTGTTTAATAGGTGATTTTGATTTAATTGATTTTGTAGCACAGGTGGCCAGTGGATGTGATATGTCCTTTTTATTACAGCTAAACCAGATTACCACACACACACTTATAAACAAACAATATTTGAGCCACACAAAATGGTATAACACCCTGAAAGACTTTCAGGAAAACTTTATACAGTATAACACCAGACTACCTATTTTAGAATTTTGTAAGAGATTTTAACAGACATGCACACAAACCAAGAGTCACTTTAAACTTGTCAATATTTTACCCTTAAACAAAAGGTTTGAAGGGTAAAACCTATGGTCATATATGTCATGAATCAAAGATTGAATTCCCAGCCATTTCCATTTCCAGCTCAAGACCATGGTCATGGTGATTTGGAGGCACTGATCCGCTGTGATAGCCGTACATCACACCCTGATGAAGCCATTAGAACCACATCATCTGCAAATAACAGAGACGAGATCCTAAGGCGACCGAACAGATCCCGTCAACATTTTGGCTGCACCTAGAAATTCTGTACAAAAAAGTTATGATAATGGTGCACATAATTGGTGCATATAATTTAATTAAAACTAGGAACTAGGTGTTGTAGTAGCATCATCTGTGAGGTGATTGTTTTCCAGGCTCCTGCTTATGGAGGCTTGTATCCTCCTTTGTTTGTATTTGACCACTACAGCCACTGCAACAACTGCAACATGACCAGTCAATGCAATTTATTGCAAATGATTAATGCCATAACTCTGCCATGGAACCTTTGGCTGTGGTCCAAGGTTTATACCAAGCTGACCCAATCAAAGTTCCTTCATGATTTCTTTCTTTAATTTATAGGCCTATGTCTAAACTATAAAATAAAAGAACTTTTATTTCTAAAACTATCCTGACAGTTGAATCCCAAATGGACACTCGCTGAAAAACAGAAAGTGTATCAAGGGTTGATAAGTGAGGCTTATGTAATGCATTTTCTTTCTCTTCTTAGTGGAGATGTTCATACATGTTGACAAAGATTCCAGTTACATTAATCCCAAAAAGCAAGAGCTGATTCCCCTCGCTCTATAATGAGGTAATATCTACGGGGATGTGGCTACACGGACGAGGGAGACGATCTATTGGCGCTAATGTGACATTGGCTTTAAGTAGGGCGACGGGATGGGGTGAACCAACTTTAAAGAGATTATTCTGATAAATAGACTTGATGAGGTTTGATGGTTGAGCGTACTCTCCATGGAGTTAGCGAGCTGAACCGTCATGGTAGTAGTTATGCAGCTCTGATGAAGCGCAAGGGATTATGACATTAAGATGGCTAAGCGTCTCTGATTTCGAGGGAGGTTTGGTGCTGCTGTGTTAAGTATCCATGCTTGCTGATTCACAGTAGAGGGAGAATAATATTTTTAAATGGATTTTGAGTTGACATTGCTGACAGCTTTGTCAGTTTAATGTTAATGTTAGTTAAATACACTGCATGGCAATGTGTGAATCTGTATGTTTTAATTTGATTGGCTTAACAGAAACAAAACCAAGATGCTATAGGATGCGATTATTTAAACCAAACTATGACCAAGCTTTTCTTTTAAACAAATTTGTAGTTGCTGATTAGCTAATTCCTTTAGAATATTACTAAGGTACAATAACAACTTAACCAAACCTACATTATTGAGTTCTATTCATGGGTTCTGGGTCAGCATTTTCAGGTCAGTCCTTTGCTTCCTTTTTTCTTTATTTTTTTTTACATTTTTTTCCACTTATTCTTTTTAACTAAGAAATTAGGCAGCCATACCCTAGGAATAACTTTGTTAGAAATGCTGCCTGTTATAATTCAAACAGTAAATGGTGAGATAATCTCTGTGTGTGTGTGTTTTTTTTTTTAAAGATACATTTTGCTTAGAAAATAAAGATGCATGTGGCCAACGATTTTACAGCATGTAATATTCATGGATTTTCAGCCATTAGTTATTTAAAAGTATAGTCGGTCACTATTCTTATAAACTTGCAGCCGATCTACCACAGACTGCAACATTATAGCTTGTTGTACCATGTTACTGTAGGTTGTTGGTAAGCCATGGTTCAATGTCTTTTACTTCAGGCAAAACAATTATATCACTCTGTAAGAATAAACTGGCTTTGGCAAGCAAAGAGCAGGGGATTAGAAGCTGCAAACAGGGCAGTGCTCTCTAAAACTTCAGGCCTTCAAAAGGTAATCTGGCACGTGTATGTAGTTGGAAGAGGGCTTTCATCTGGAAGAGATCAAGTGGAGATAATCAGACAGGGACATGTAAGCATGGCTAACTGATTCAGTAGTCATGCATACTGAGTGAAGGACAACCTTTCACGGTAATAATTAAGGTATTATGTGACATGAAAACAGCCCAGAAACAAGAAAAAAATTCAAACGCTGCAACCAAAAAAAAAGCTTTCGATCGTATAAGAGTAAATGTTAACTGGGGTGCCCTGGACTACACTGGCAACCTGTCCAAGGTATACCCTGCCTCTCATCCCATAGGCTGCCAGAGATAGGCACCGGCCCACAGTGACCCTGACCTAATAAGCTGGATGGATGAATGGATGGAAGGATGGAAGGAAACTGGGGCATTTTAACCACAGCTTACATATAACACCACCTATTGCTTCATCATATAGCTTCACCATCTCTGGATGCAGCACCATCAAAAATTGGGTTAATTTTTGTCCAACCTCTGCACTGTCAGCACCAAAAAAGTTGGAAGCCATGACAATTGGTTTATTGTCATACCATTTGACCATTGCCATTTTAGGATGGCGGTTTAAAACTTCCCCATTGTTTACAGATATTTTTTTAATTTACATGCTGAAAAGAACTATATGAGTGTTAGCTACACTCAATCAACTCTTGATGTCCATTTCAACTGACATTAGACTATTTATAGGATATATATATACAAAATAACTTCCATTCATTTTAATTTTAGCAGTTAAGATTCCACTGAGATGAACTTTGTTTGTCCAGAATGAACATGAATTGAGATTTTTGATTGAAAAAAGGGGCATTTACTCTTCCCCTTTGTGAGGCGCTCTACCGTGTTTGTCTTGTTTGATGTCTGTTACTCTCTCAGAACATGCTCAAAGTCATGAAATGATTGTAAATGGATAATAAGACTTCAATTAATAACCATTAATGCTGACATCAATACTTAGTGGTTTAGAGATAGAAATACGGTAAGTCATGACCATTCCAAGGAAGGCATGTTAAATTTCAATCACAACTGTATGACCTAGTCCAGATTTACATCTTCAAAATATCAAATAAACTTGACTGTTGGACTGAAATTCACCATAATTACTGGGTGATAGCCAAACAAAGAGCAATGCTTTTTTTCTCCCAATGTATCAGTTTCTGTAATTGTTGAATCCTAAATCAAAATATATAAAATGAATGAAAACATGCTTGCTATCTGTACACAACCAAATGGCATAATACTTTTTGAAACTTTTATTAAATTGTGTTTACTTAAGCGGCTGTTTGCCTAATATCATTAAGGTTTGGAATTTCAGGGGTTACTTTTTTTTCTCCTATTTTTTGTAAAGCTTTGACTTGCAAATAATCACTTAAGCTGATTCTGATTGCTAGGGAAGAGTATCAAGCCTTGAACATGTTTTTGGTAGCTCACAAAGCATGAGGTGACATTGATATTTGTAACTTGACCCTAGTCATGGACACATTAGCTGTAGTGCAGTTACCGCTACAAAAACAGCAGTCGTTGTATGTATTGCTTAAAAGATTTTGGATAATTTTCTCAACTAAGACTAATTATAATAATAAAAAACTATTCAAAAGATATGAAGAAATACATTTGGAACTATTTTGATATATTTCTCAAGGTGTTTTGATGTGCAATTTTAAATTTGAACCCAAAAAAAATAAATAAATAACATATTACAGGGAGTGGATTAGCCAAACAGCCAACAACAGTTTGTTTGAGATGCCTGAAGATATTTCTACTGAAACATTTCTGAAACTTTCTTTATGAGCTAGTTTAATTTTTCGTCACGGATTCATTTTATCCTGTGCACATTTTTCATGTCTAAGTTTTATAGTTTGCTTGTAATTTGCTCTTTAGCAGGATGCAAATTGATCGCATGAATCAATGAGGCCATTCGCATTTTTCAAGAATGAGTTACAGCTTCATAAGTTGACACAACCATTTTTGAGTTCAAGTTAATGAGCTCCCACTGAGTGGGATGGAGTCTTAGTGATATTACTCATTCGTATCCTCAATAGGATCACTTGCTTTATGGAAATCTACCTACCTATTAAAATGACTAAAAAGCATCAGTCTTTTTTCTTTTCAGAAAAGAAAGGCCAAGTTGAATTAGGGAGGCTGACAATGCCTTTCATTTGTATGTAGGAGATTGAGTTCCTGTCATTCAGCTATTAAGCACATTGTGTGAAGCATAATCTCACATGCAGTTTTTTTGTAGAGTGAAAAATGAATTGATAAACAAACACAGTTGTAGACAGAAGGCAAATATGGAAATACCAATGATGCTCTATAACTATATTAATATATCCTCCTTTGTCTAATTTGTAATGCTTTAACATAAAAAAACAACATTTTCTTAATAACTTCTACCAATTCAGTTAAAAAAACAACTTTTGTCAAAGGTCAGCTATGACTCCTTGAACAGTTTCTCAGTCCTGCTGAGGATGACAGCAGAGTCAGTCATTACAAGAACAGTGATTCATTTGTTATGCTTCAAATGCTGTATACCAGGTTTTGTCAATAAGGTTGTTTAGGCAGTTACAGTATACAAGGCATTTTTGAAATTAAAAAAAGTGCCTGCAAGGTTTTATACATCTTTTTCTAACTTTTCACATTGCAACCAAAAACTTAAATGGCTTTTATCATAATTTTGTTATCATAGACATATTTTTGCAATTAAATATTTAAAAGGTATGCTATAAATTTATATTTACACTTCCTCTGTAACATATATGTGCAGAACCAGGTTTTGCTACAATCAAATTTTTTGAGTTATGTCTCTAAAATTGTTGCACATCCAAAACCTTAAATATATTAGCTTTATCTACTTTATGAAACACCAATGCAGTAGGATTAGATGGATTTCTTTCTAAAACTACTTTTTCTTAATGCTCTTCCAATAAATTCTGATTTTTATATTAAATAATTGATTGTTTCCATGATCTTTTCATTTTCTAAAAATGGATAAAAGAGTGCTCTAGTTTAAAACTGGGGGTAGTTCTTTATGACATAAGCATACTTTAAACATCTTCCAATTCTTAATGTGTCTACTGTGTCATGTTTGCTATTAAATATTATTCAGAATACCTCAAAGGCATCACAAAAGGGTATATTTATACTTAGATGCACTGTTTTTGCACATTCTGGTGAGACAGATGCTTATGCTTAATGAACAGCTAATTTGAATATCTCATATATCTTCTTTCCTGCTCACATACCAGGAAACAAACACAACACATTTCCTTTCACTCCAAAGTATCTTTCTTAGAATAAAAAGGCAAATAAAATCAATGTGATGGATTCAGGAGCAAGGTCTTTGCCTTGAGCAGCTTCAAAGGGTGTTAGAGCGAGTTCCCAGCTGATGACACTACCACACATTAAGGCTGAAGCATTTGAACGATAAAATGCAATCACTGCACCAGTCTGATTGTATCCATCCACCACAAGTTTTGTCTAAAGCAATTTACTTTTACAGCCCCTGATTTTTCATCTCAGTCTTTGAGGTAAGTGGCAGAGAAGAATGAAGAAGCACTTCAAACTTTATCAACCCTCCATTACCTGCAGATTCATCCACAAGCTCATAGGGGCTAATTATCATCTCTATCAGCTAATCTCAACTTCAGAATGGCCCAATTGATAGCTTCCTATTAATATACAAATTGCAGATTGAAAAAGAGCCAGCCAATATTTTCACTTCCTTTCATGAGAAATATGTGACACTATGCTGATGATATTATCCTCCTTCTCAATGATGCGTATCCAGATTAAGTGGGAGGCAATGTGGAGACTGCTGGTGCCATCTTTTGATAGCAGTTTTTCTATTTACCCATCAAAAGACTGAAAAACATCTTTAGTAATGAGCATTTCCTCTCTCCCAAGCATTAAGACCCCAGCTGCCACAGCAAATATGCAGCATGTCCTACACTCGTGACTTCTTATTGCATGCTTTGGTGATGTATGATAATACCTTCATGAAGATTAGTCTCTTTGCAGAGAGCAGTCTCAGTGCTGTTGTCTGACACCCATCATTCGAAGTCTCTGAAGACAAGAACAAAACCTAAGCATGGAACAGATGACTTTGATCTTATTTTTTTGATACAAGACTTGACTTTCTAACATTGACAGAACCAGGTCTTCCTGAGATTATTTGGGTTATTTTTTGTTTATATGAGTGTAAATTGGCAAATATATAGTAAGCTTGTGTTTAAAATCCTTTATTTCTTATACAGGTATGGAAAAAAATCGTTAGACCCAAGGTAATATCTAAAAACTCCTAAAACAAATGTATATTGTAAAGTAGCATCATGTTGTCAGACTGAATTAAGACTTAATTTACTTAAATATCCATCCATTTATCCAAGTAAGATATCCAATGAAGAAATTATTAATTATAACAAAATCAAACCGAGTGTGAGCATTGGTAGCATTGCTGTCAATAATTTGCCAAACCCTGTTTTGTAAATATAGCAGCATTTAATCATCTACTGTATGATATTTCTCACAGCCGGTCAAACAGAGAGAAGCCTGAGTCCTTGAAGCAGCCGTTGTGTGTCCTGACCCAGAGACCTTTGTTACATGTCCTCCTCCTCTCTCCAACCCCTTTCCTGTCTCTCTAAATAAAGGCCACTAATGCCACACAACTTGGGGGGAAAAAAACTTAACTTTAGATCATCCTGAGCCCTGGGTGCTCTCTTACCTTTTCTCTACATTTCACATAGCCGGTTGTCTATATAAATTAAAACAGTAATAAAAGTAATAAAGCAAATTAATTTGATCTTATTTTAGTTTTTTTTTCCCAGGGGTCACTACAAATTGGTTGGAATGTTTAGTTGAAAAAAGGAGAACATCTTGATTTTGTTGAATATCTTTTCTTCCCTGTATGTTGCTTTGATTTTTAGAGGTATTGTTGTTTTTGGAGTTCCTTTTCCTGGATTAAAGTTTCTCTGAATTTTTCACCCTGAAGGGAGGCAATGTTATCAGATCTCTTCAGAAAAAGTGCTGGGAAATGAGGAAGATATTTGAAAAAAGACAAATCCTATTTTCCAAAAAAAATTGTCTGTAAGATCCCAGGGCAGATAGTGCTCCAAATTAAAAGCGGTATTTTTTTTGTAGAGTTACGCAGAAGAAATAGCATTGGCGGTTGTCTTTTTTTTATGGTCTCTTTACTGCATTTCTGGTGCAGGATTTCTTTGCTCTGTTTTCCTCCCTAAGATGTATATTAGTTTTTATCACCGATATTACATCCTGACTAGGGAATAGTGTCTTTCTAGCTCCCCCCACCTGTTTGCAACCAGTGCACTGATTAGACCTTAATAACCTTTCAGCAAAGGTATGTTGATGTGCATTTAACTGGTTTAATGCTGCTTTAACACTGCTAAACCATGAAGTCATGTGTTGCCTTCTGACACTCATCCTACACATCTCTCCCCCAGATTTGTGGTATTGTACCTGCATCAGCTGCCATAACAAATTTCTTCTCCCATCTCTCTCCCCCACATTGCTCTACGCTCCTCCGGCGCTTACCCCTGCCCATCTCAGTGGCTTTACCTCGGCATGAATTTTTTATGCATCCCTCATGTCAGCCCTGATATGCAACGTAGACAAACGTAGCCGAAACAAGCCCACAGGATGATGGAGAGCTGAAGTACACTAAAATTTTCAGCCGAAGGGTATAAGTGTGGTAAAGAAGGCGGCAGAGTAATTCGTGAGACTTTTTCGGTATGTCAAAAGGAATAACCATGAACAATACATAAACTCTGAACCAGCAGCCGTAACCTTGTCGGTTTAGGGCCATAGAGTGCAAGCATGAAAGCCAGGGAGAGGGATAACGCTGTATGGGATATTCTAATGATGGTGATTTTATTCATAATGGCCAAGTATATCACTTGTGGCTACAGTGACACATTTCGCATTTTGGCAGACCGAAAAGAGATTGAGGCGTCAGGGAGAAAATGACTTATGGGTCGGTGTGACAACAGCTAATCATACCAGTCGCACACAACAACATGTAGGGCAGTAAAATAGAGGGCAGAAGTGGCGTACACACACATAGTGCACATCATCACGGATACACAAAGGACTGACCTTGAAAGTGGACTCTATTAATTACCCAGACCCTGTGGCGGGTTTGCTGATCCTGCTTCACACGGGTTGTTATAGTGCTTAATTAAAATAATAAGTCAATTATTAACAACATGGCTAAGGTCAGTGCCCAGAAGATCTTGGACTACCACTTAACACTGTCTGGAAGGCCTGGTTTTTGTAGGCATGATTGTGTGTTGGTGAGGAGTATGGACTGAAAAAAGTGGGACTCTATTATCTCTGCTCCTCAAGCCCTGTATCTCGTTGTAAAGTAGCAACCCAACATTTCTTCGGTACCATCCGTCCCCTTAACTCAAGCATCCCATTTCACCTGCTGAAAGACAGAGTGCCCTTGGAGGGTAATTATATTAGGTTTGGTGATAGGCGATCATAAAACTCAGAGCACTTTAATTCCTGGAAATAGGCTTTGGGTCCAGCTATGAGTCACACTGTTGTATTTGATTTCATATCAGGCCTCCATGCCTTTCGCAGCTGGCCTCTTGTAAATTGCACCATCATGCAAAATAAATAGATAGGCAAAATAAATAGTCTTAAATCAGGATCTTTAGAATTACGCGGCATGCCATCCTCCTTATTACCTGGTTTAGTCTCTGTTCAGCAGAAGATAATGCTGAACTTTATGGCAACATAAAGCCGCCGCTCCTGCCTGTGCTCTTCATCTCTCTCTGGGCCTCCTAAACTTCCCCCCTATCCCTCTCATAAAAAAATGTTTATAACTTTCTGACAGTTTGTTGGATTAGTCCGGGTATCTAATAATTGACATAAAAAACTGTACATTTGAGAACTGTAAGAAAAATGCTAGAAAGTATAATTTTTTTTTTCTTTATATATTTTGTAACAGCTGTATGCTTTGCATTCAGCCCCACTTGTATGAGCTTTTGGTTTAATCATAATGGCAAAGGAATCTTTAAGATATATTGCCAGATTTGTGTATTTTTAGACCTAAAAAGTTCAACTATTCCTTATCATCACCTTTAAAGTATCGCCAAATATTTACAAATGGGTAAATGTATAATAGTATAGTAGATTTCAGCTTTTAAAACAATTATTTTTCTTTCAACTTTATAATTTAATGTTTACATTTCATCAAGGGAAAGTATTTTTGTAAGATATATCTCCTCCTCCACTTTTACTCGAGAAAAATCAATACATGCCTAGTAATAATCTGTAAGTAGTGATTTGTACAATATTACATAACTAAAGCAATGCTTGCAACCTGTCCTTCACTCTTTTATCACCACATCCTGTAGATGGTGTTTTGTCATGCGAACAACCTCTAAATGCCGCCTCTTCTAATGCCTTTAGTGGCTCTCTTTCTCTTCACACACCCAGTGACATGCCTTAAGCTAAGTGGCCCACAGTGGAGCATGCATGCCAAGGGTGATGGTTGAGTAATGACTATGGATTACTTCGTTATCCCTCCCCTAACTGGCTGGTGGGGTGCTTAAACAAGGTTGCTTGTAACAAGCTAAATACAAGGAGGGAACCAGCAAATGAAGAAAAACAATCCCAGGTCATGTCTATGCTGCTGTGAACCGTGAACCAAAAAACATGTCTTGAAATTCCAATAGTTATGGAATGTCTTAATATTTTTACTAATACAGTACACATTAAGCCAAAACAGATTAATTAACATGTTAGTTAATAAAGTATAATTGGCAGTCAAAGTAATCAATTTATTATCTTTTAGCAACCCTCATAATGATTCCAATATGAATTTCAAAAAAATTAAAATGAGAAATGAGACAAAAATGCTTAATAGTTTATTAGAGCAGACAGGAACCTCTATGGTTTCAAATTAAGCCTCAAAATTTGGCAATTGGTGAAAACATATTTGTTTGATTTTTTTTTTTTTTTTTTTTTTTTTTTTTTTTTTTTTTTTTTTTTTGTTCTTGGGCTTTTTTGCACAAGATAAAAAAAGGTTTATGAGAGCAGTTAAAAGTAAATAAGAATCTGGCATAGAGGTATTATCACTTCATTTATTTATAATTTGCAGTACAGTACCACATTTTGCAAACACTCAAGTTTAATGATTTTTTTTCTTTGTAAACTAAGGCAAAGGCAAACTGAGTTTTGCTTTAATTTTTTTTCTTTGTGTAATGTGTCCTTCCCATTAATGTTATAAGCAAATATGTCCTGCCTGTTCATGAACTCTTAACTGTTTAAAAGGATGTGAGTTACAGGATAGGGCAAATACAGATAAATAACTAAATATATAACTCAATTGGGTAGAAATCAAATGCTTATGTGAAGGTGTACCATTTGCTATGTAATTAGTCAATTTACAAACACAAACTGACACCTAAATTATTCTATTTTGTAGGGTAATTTAGGTATAAAATACATACCCTATGTTTTTTTTAAACGAATGATTTAAATGTTGCTAATGTTATAATAACAGTAATAATAAAACTATATTTGTACTGTAATAAACATTTAGCAACCCTCATTTTCGAAATTGACATATGTATTTTATGTGTAGCTTCTGAATTGAGTTTTACTCACTTCTTAGACCTGATCATATAACTTTTTGCCGTATTCTCCTTACTGATGAGATCCGAGCCACTGTGGTTGATTATGTGGTCAACCCTAGTCTAACAACGAGGGAGGCTGGGCAAAGAGTACAGCCAAATCTGAGTATGTACTCTATAGCATCTATTATTATCTATTAATAGGTAAGAAATCTACTCTCACTATAAAATTGCAGTACTGCATATCAATACAGTACTCAAAGAGTACAGTGGTACAGTATTGCCCATGGACTGTTCTGTTGGACTGTAAAAATACTGTAAGGTAGGTTTTAAGTGTTTAGGTAATCTATACCTCCTTTGTATTTATAGTTTTTTTTTACTATTTTTTTGGAAGAACTGAATGATTACCAACACAGGGTGGTTGGGAATGTGTTCTGTCTCCTAAACTTGGTCCTGGAAAGCATAATATAACATACATTACAGCAAATAAAAAGAAATATAATAGAAAACAATTATATTTTTCAAAATAATTATAGGATAAGCTTATTAACACTGGACCATGAGTTGTAATAAAATAATCTCAGGATGAAGCAGGTATACAGGTGCCCTTTGAACACAATTCAGAAAGAGTCAAAGAATTGCGATATAACTATGTGCAAGTGAGTCCCACAATTGATTAGGGGTGTAAATCACATCCATCATGGCGATTCGATTCAGTATCGATTTCCTGACCCAACGATTCGATTATTTTCGATACTCAAGAATACACCACGATTCGATTAATCGGTTAATATTTATTTATTTATTTATTTTTTTTTACACCTTACAGGCTAAACAAAGTTTCAAGTTTGAAATAAATCAATGAAAGCTGTAATATCATCATGCATTTTTTTTTTTTTTTTTTTTAGAAACTACAGCAAATAACAGAAGTAGAAAAGTTGCATCAAAAAATACTGCAAAAATACTGCAGAAAATCAGTGCAATGAGTGCAATGCAATACCTCGGCTCCAGACGTCCCCGGCCCCTTGAGAGACTCTCCGCTGCTCCTCTCCCAAATTGTAGCTGACCGCAAACAGTGCCGCACACAGGAGGCTCTCTTGTTT
>NW_015150513.1:164424-168944 GCF_000732505.1 Cyprinodon variegatus
CTGTTGGATCGATGCATCGATACAAAACGATTATTATTTACACCCCTACAATTGATGCACACTCTCAAAACTGTATCCAGTAAATTATACATATTTCAATATTGTAATGATAATGATTTTGCTTCACAATAGTGACCTCTCCATGTCTATTTCTGATATTGTCATATTTGTTTCAGACAGTCCTTGAGATAGAGGTGGCTGCAGTGGAGCACCAGTTCACCTTCATTGATGAGGTTGGGTTCAACCTCACAAAAAGACAAAAGAGGGGAAGGAATGTCGTCGGCCAGGATGCCATTGTTAAAGTCCCTGACCAGTGCGGGGGGAACATCACAATATGTGCAACAATTAACCACCACGGCATTATCCATAACTATGCTACCTTGGCCCCTACAACACCGCCCATATGATCACATTCCTGGACACCCTACACAACACACTAATTCCACCAAAACAGGTAGATGGCCCAGAGCAGCCCAGGTACTTTGTCATTAGGGACAATGTAAGTTTCCACAGGGCTGCTCTGGTTCGCAACTGGTTTACTGCCCACCCAGGGTTTTTAGTTTATCTCCCTCCATATTCTCTATTACTCAATCCTATTGAGGATATTTTTTCCTGCCTGGAGATGGAAAGTGTATGACCAAAATCACCAAATGTGTATATCTGATGTTTTTCATGGCTGGACTCGCCATGCTAGGTGATATTTCCCCCGCTGCTTGGGCGGAAAAACATTGCATGTGCTGTGGATGATGTGCTGTGGCCAGACCGCAACAGTAGAGGGGATACAGTCAATTCTTCTGTTGTTTTGTATGTGCGACTTTGTGTTAAGTGGGAATGGGATGTACACTGTTTATATTGTTTTTGAGGGGACAAATAAAATATATTTGTTACTGTGTATTTGTGTGTTCTGAGTATAAAAACAATATTCTCCAATATCGTACAACAAACTTATGTATGTACTGTCTGCAGTTAGTGTAACAGTGAACAAAAAAGGCCTAAGTCATTATAATGAATGAAGAAGTGTTTTTGATTCATCATAGTGTTTTTACATTAAGCACATCAGTGTTCAACTGGTTCTTATGATTATCAATTCATATGATGGTTTGTGTGTGTCATTTAAAAAGAAAATACCATCTTGAGAAGAAATACAAACTTTTTGAATGTAAAGTTTCACTTTTCAGGAGAAATTAGAAATGTGTAAACAATCGAGAAAAAAATATGAAAGAAGAATGTCCTAAGGGAGTAAAAGATTGATATGATGCACGTTTCACAACATGCAGCAAATAACATAGAAGTTTAACCAAAGATAGATTTGCAGTGAAATTGGTATAAAGTATTTTTAATTTCAAATATTTTATAAAATGCAGTTAGGCAAAAATCTAATTAGTCATATTAGAACCTAGTAAATTAAATAATTATGGAATTTATCAGCTTGATTTATCATTGAATCAGCATGGATGGTTCTAAAAGTTTTCGCTGTCTGAATGCTAGTTGATCATACTTCCATTATGTCTTCCTATTTTTTACAATATTTTTACTAAGTTAATGTCTTAAGGCATCTACTAAATAAATGGCATCTGTAAAAAAAGACATTTGTTTGGACATATAATTAGAATTTTTGTGTTTAAAAAAAAAGAAGGAACTTAATTCATTTAGATATCACATTCTTCGCTTTAGTTTTACTTCTGTATCTCTGTGTTACCGTTGAAGGCAGTATTTCACATTTTGTACTAAGACTTTTTCAGTCAGACGTGGGTTTGATTAACCTTTATTGTACGCCCATTTCTCTTGGGGAAGTTCTAATGAGTGCTGTTGGCCACATCCTAAACACATTATAAACTGAAGAAAAAGGCAGCCTCTAAACTAGTGCTTTCACAGTGAATGTGCGTTACCCACATTAATTTGAACAGCACTGAGATTTCAATGTCTAAAGTAAGATTGCATTAGCCTTAAAAATGCTTTTACCTAATTTCACCTTAATGCAAGTAATATAACACAAAGATTAATGAACTTACTGCTCTGTGTCACAGTTGACATTTTACAGTAGGTTGCCATTCTTAAGATATATATTTGAAACAATAGGTGAATATGTATTAATCTCTATCAATCTGTTTGTGACTGATTCAGTAAATAGGGCTTTGCAATTTGTGTTATGATGATGCACAGCATTTTTTTTTTTTTTTTTTGTGTGTGAACAAGCTGGTAAAAGCTTGACAATCAGACAACCTCTGCTTCTCTGGTGAAAATGCAATACAATCTTTGTTGTTTAGTTAATATTGTTTATAAAAGTGTTACAAAATAAAAGGACTGGGGGGAATTTTTGATATTCAATATAATAACCGTTCCCTTTTTTATGTAATGTTAATATCCAAAGATTCAATCCTGTGATTTAAGGCAAATGTGTGACCCATATCTTAGCAGTCTGGGGTGAGTGGCAAAGCTATATTACTCTTCAGGCTTTACAGGTAAAACACATTTAAAATAGTTTTCAATTTTTAATATTATTTTATTGTCATTATTATTATTATTAAAAAAAAATACTTTAAAACTTGGATATATTGGCCATTTTAGTAGTGTAGTCATCAAACAATGCTCTGTTTATCCAAATTTGTCAAATATTGTATGTACATAAGTGTCTTAGGAGTTCATGATTACAATGGCAAAATTAAAAATTTCACTGCATCATTATACTACTATACTTTTTGTGTCACAGAGCATCCAGTTTGTGGATTCAGCCTTCATCCCCCCCCCCGTTACATCGTCAAGAACATGCCTGAGAATGATTGTCTGTGGAAGTGAAATGATTTTCTCTCCAGAGATCAGCCCTCTCAAGATTGGCCTTCTTCCATGCATGACCACACGTCCAATCCATTTAATGTCTTTATTTCTGAAACAGCAAAACTGCTGTACAGGCATTCTAGTTTATTTTCACGCAGCATTTTAAAGCCTACAAAATCACTGCGAGGACATTTTCATGTTTGTCGTCAATCTTGCTTCAACAGGGGATCAACGTCCCCAGTGTCTCAATATGAAATGAATGCAATACACAGGCATGGACTGCTGTGAAATATTGGTCAGTATAGGGAATCTGTGACCTGCTTGTCCTTCCCATCACCACCATTAAAGCATAATCTTTGATATGGAAGCAATAAAGTTTAGGTGTTACAGTACATGGTCTTTCTGCATTTTATGATAGCTATGATCACTTTCAAAGTGGTTCATTCTCTACAGGTGAATGGGATTCAGTCAAATGAAGCCTCCACTACCCCTTTGCCAGTTAAATGTAATTGTTTAAATGTCATTATGTTTGAGTTCTATTTATACAAATATTCAAATTACAATTTTGAACATTTTATTTGTTACATTATTATTTTTATTTATTTTTTAATTTATATTATTTAATTTACACATATAAAAACCTTATATCTTCAATGTTTTATTTTAATAATCTTTTAACGAAAGTTGGGTGGATACCATGCATTGTTTTTTTTTTAAAGATGTCTCTTTTAAGTACACACACACAGTAATAAACCATACATTAGTGCTGCTAAGACATTGCTGTTGAAACCCAAGTGTGTTAAAGTTAAATTGTCAAGATTATGACCTTAATTCAAGGATTTCTGGTTAGTCCCATTTCAATATTCAATCCACTTTATGCATGGCAATTGTACTACTGGTAGCTAAACACACCCTAGGATGATCCTAATAATCCTACAACTAAGAGTTGATTTAATGTCAAGGTCTCTGTGCAGGTTTTTCATTTCAGGGTTTCTTTAATGTCCCTGCTCCTATCACATTGATTATTAATGAACAGCTTATATTAACAGAATCTAAAAAGAAAATATAGCTGTATTGTAGCATAATCTCTGGGAGACAAATTGTCATGATAGGTTTAAGGTTTCTAACCCACATGCAGAACATACGGACTCAGGGAAAAAGTTCAACAGTTTATTGAACAAGGCACAATAATAAATGTACAGATCCAGGGGGTTATCAGATCCAGGATTGGTCACAACTGGGTTTACTGCAGAGAGGTTTGAGAAAGTGGTTAGCTGAGGTCCAGGTAATTTTCAAGATGAGTGAGTGCAGGTTTGTACCTGATCAGAAGTTTGAGCAGAGCAGTAGAGAGGGGGAACCAGGAGGGCCCAGAGGCTGGCAGCAGGCAGAGGGCTTGGCGGAGGCAGAGCTTGGCTAGAGGGTTTACAGGGACAGGTTTGAGTTTCTCTTACAGATTCTTCTGAGAGCGGGCAGGCAGGTCTTTGGCAGGTTTGATTCTCCAGAGTTCTTCCGAGATCAGACTGACAGATTTCCAACAGAGAAACTCTTCCAGATTTGCAGGTTTCAGACAGGTTTAACCTGGGAAGCAGAGAGGACAAAAAACAGATTAGGTTCAGGGTCAGGTTTTCTGAAAGTCAGAGGTTCAGACAGGCAGGTTCGCTCAGGCTTGCTAACCATAACTGGCAAAACACTCTGGCGTCGGAGTGTAGCTCTCCGCCTCCATATGTACTGGTCTCCTGATGAGC
>NW_015150513.1:169267-170835 GCF_000732505.1 Cyprinodon variegatus
AAAGAAAGAAAGAAAGAAAGAAAGAAAGAAAGAAAGAAAGAAAGATTTAAGGTTAAAAATACTTCTTAATATAATGTTATTGATATAAGGACAGAAGCAAAAAAAAAATACTGCCTAGATAACAACCTCTGAAAGGAGAGGCTATTCGATGGTGAGAAATCTAGTTGGAGCAGTTGTGGAGAAGGAAATGCAAGAGTATATTTTGAAGTCCTTTATAAGATTTATGCAGTAAACATTTTTTTATTATTTCTAGTGTAGTAAATTATTTAATTTCCTGCGATAAATAAATAATTCTATTTGGCTTAAATGCCTCATTGTTTGTTTCACTGGAGAAGGTTTTAGAATTCACAAAAAAAGAGATAGTGTCCCATTTATCAAACCAAACAAGGACTCAGAATCAGAACTGTTGAAGTTGAAATGACACCCAACCCTAATGGCTTGGCTTCAAACTTATCAGCTCCTTCAGATCATTTCGAAGCGGCTGCTTGATCCTACCTAACCAAGAGGCTTTATTTTTTACACTCAAACCAAAGTTTCTCTGGATGAAGGCTAACTCTTTTCCTCAGCCTTACAGTATGCCTTCAGTTTTCACTGCTAATTGTTTTGTCTATTCAGGTAAAACATAAAACAAAGTACATGTTTTGTGACTATTTGAGTGCTTTTGTTTTTGTTTTCCCCACTAGTTTCAATAGTGGAAGTCCTGAGACTACGGCTGAGTCCAGAGCCTGCACTGATGCAGACTCACTATTTAAGGGCTAAAATCTACACTCCCCCTACCAACAATGTGGTTTGGAATGGCGCTTACTGTGACTCTGTGGGAATGCACAAACAAAGGATTAAGGCTGATTTATACTTTTTAACCAGGTCGTCTGCGTTTGTGTCGCAGTGAATGCAAATGTACCTGGGCCCCTACCGCAGACACTCTGCTGCACCTCTCCAAAATTGTAGGTGACCTCAGACAGGGGGCATCTGATTGGTCAAATCTGCATCCGCCTTTCCTGACCGGCTTGTTTTGTTTCTATTTGCCATTACATTCCACCTTATCCGTGCCGTTTTTCGCCAGACCCACAGCTAGTTTGTGGTTGTCCCTCTTGCGTTGTGGTGGAATTACATAGCACAGACGAGGCTTCAAAATTGGGCATATATGAAAAATAACTGCGACAAGCTCACTGCTGCGGGAGTATAACCAGCCCTTTAGTGCTCAGGGTTAGTGCTCAGGGGGCGGTTTGGGATTGGTCCTATTGCTGAGTTTGAATTCAGGTGCTGCGTCCTCTGAAGGCCAGATTCGGCCATATGTTATAGCATGGCGCCCAGGCCTGTAAGGATTGGAAGACTCCTCGAGTATTCCGATCCAGTCATCAAACAGTGTTTGTTGTGGGGACTGTTTGCCTAGTGGGTTAGAGCAGTGCACTTGTGCTCTGAGAAGGTTACTCGGTTCAATCCCCATAGCCTTCACTGCATGAAAAGTGAGATTTTCGTCCCCATGCGGCACTGTAGATTGTCGTGACACTTCAGGTTAGCGACATTTTACGGCAATTTGCAGGCTTTGCCGAAAACTCCCGTAAATT